>NW_020525402.1:0-39986 GCF_003368295.1 Carassius auratus | reverse complement strand
AATTACTGTCAGTATGTGTACACTGAAGGTCGGCTGGTGCGTGCCTGTGTGCAAGTGATGATGCTAAACAGCGGCGCATGAACCTCTTGTCATAAGCAGTCACAACACTTGCTGTCATCCCTCATTGCTCACTCTGCCTCACTGCATCTCACACACACTCCATTCTTTATCTTGGACTGCTCATCTAACACTCTCTCCCAAATTCAGCCTTGACCTCTTGACTCACACGGCTCGCTGACATCTTCACGTCTATGATATGAGGTGGCTGAATGACTGGAGCGGGAGCTTTGGACTGTGTAAGGACAAATGAATCAATGCCCTTTCCACCTCTGATCTGACAGATCAGCTGATGTTTTATCCACCTGCCACATGACCAGCAAGCACTGCAGAGATTAAACCAGGCCAAACAACAAAGAACAGTCAGGGAGAATACAAAGCCACACTCCCATAGCACTCCCTAACCTCTCAACTCTCTCATTTTCCTTACCTATTTCAGAGATTTATGACCTATTTTTACTACCCCATTTTGGATGACGTAGGGCTAGTGTTTTCTATTTCATTGTGATTCTCTCTCTGTCTTTTGCTCTCTCACTAGCTCATTCTTTTTTTAATATTATTTAATGATTGTTTTCCATACAACATTGCTATCACTCACAGGAATAAAATGTTAAGATTTTAATAATATAAAAATAATAGTAAATAAAAATATATAATAATACATTTAATATTACATAAACTAAATATAAACATGGAAATAATGTATTAGAAAAAAATGTAATTAAATAAAATGGCTTTTCCAGCAAGAAATTACTAGACACTAAAACCACTCTGCACTATTTGTACAGACAGTAAGCTTGCAGATCAGAGTGAAGTTTGGTTTTTGAGGGTGTGTGTTTTAAATCTGACACCATAGAACTCAGACAAAATAGTGCTTAAATACCAAATTGCAATAACAATTAAATATTAATAATCTCTTCTCTCTCTCTACTAATCTTCTCTCTTATCCCCCACTCTATTTATAAATCTGTTCCTTTCTTCTTAATTTCCTCAAATATCCCCAACCCCCCAAAAAAGTATTCCCTGTTAACGAGCTCTACCATCAAATGATTGAGTGTCTTACTTCTACAGGGGTTTATTAATCTGTCAGCACTTGCAAAACTATAGAAGAAGACCTCCTTGTCTCCATCACTCATAATAGTGCAGCAAACCCATATTTTCAGTTCTTTTCATGTCCTGATGGAAATCAAAGCGAGTGTTGTACACTGCAGTATGTTGGGGATTGAGGGATTAGTGGCAAATTCTGGTTGCAAGAGGCTCAGTCAGAGAGGTGAATACTGCAGCACTTGAGCTCACAGCAGAGGTGAGGTGATGAAACCTCAAGATAGATGAGACAGACAAGGTGGGACTTTAAAGAAAGAGAAAGAACAGGGAAGATGATTTAAAAGAGGACAAATGATCAGTTCCTAAAGCCTGTGAGCTGCCTGGTGGGGACAGCATTTAAAACATCATAGAAGAGCTCCTGCCCAGTTATTCCAAAAGGAAGGTAACAAATATTCTGACTCCTATAAAGATAACTAATTTGCATGTGTGCTTCAGTCAGAATATAAATCTCATATCGCATTGCATAATGAAAAAAAAAAAAAAAGGTTGTGGACAAAGTGAGTGAAAAGTACCTTGCATATATGCATTTATATAGGTATATTAACAGTATTGATAAAGTCTCTATAGAGTAGGTATATTAACAGTATAGATAAAGTTTGGTGTTAAGTGTTTTAAATCTGGGGAGTTAATCAATCTATCTAGCAAGTTAATTTAATTTAATATTCATAGTAATCACATAACCTATTATGAAAGTTCAGAGTGATCAAAGGTGATTTTATTCAAAAGAAATTTGTTTCAGTTTAATTAATAATTTAATTACTTGACATTATTTGATTTTTTTTAAATCAGCATTCACTGGAAAAAAATGTGTCTCTAGCTACATTTTACAAAATTATGAAAGAGCACTCATTTTTGTATTTGGTTTAAATGGGGTCATATGATGTTGCTAAAAAGAGCATTATTTTGTGTATTTGGTGTAATGAAATGTGTTTATGCGGTTTTATTTTCCACATATTGTACATTATTGTTTCTCTCTATGCCCCACCTTTCTGAAACATGTTAGTTTTTTACAAAGCTCATCGGTCTGAAAAGTGAGGTGTGCTCTGATTGGCCAGCTAAGGCATGAAGCTCTAGGCATGAAGAAGCAGATACTGTCCTCTTTTGGAAGGCCAAACTAAGTAGTTTCGCATTCACAACAAAACACACAGCATCTCCACAACATGGTGGCAGAGGAAACAACAATAATAAAGTGAGAATAGAAGTTACACCTTCTTTCTTTGAAAAAATGCAAATCTTCCCACACAGTGACATAGACATGTGGGGGCGTGTTTAAATAAGGCATTTTAGGAAGGCATGGACAAGTCTTAACTTTCATAAAGATTATCTTTGGATTTGAGATCTCTTGGATTTGAGAATTTAGTCTTTGCAACTTCTTAATGGACCAAGAGCTTGGCACACTCCAAAGAAAACATTATATGAACCCTTTAAAGAATTTTTACCATAGTGAATAATTTGTAAACAAATATATATTGGCGTTTGCATCACATAACCAGCTCCATATGTATGGCATTTATAACATAGTAAGTTTGCTCAGTAGCTCACCCTGTAAAGCATTGCACTTGATAAAATAACTTAATGACTCAAAGAAGCAAGCTAAAATGGCATGGTTGCTTCAGTAAGTTTGTTTTTATTAACACTATCGGTTAGGTTTAGTGTAGGGTTTAATGTAGGTGCTAGATTATTTTCAAATGCAGTATAGCATTAAAAAATTTGGCAACACTTGACAGACATTTTATTACTAAAATGGGATGCCACTAAAGAGGCATTTCACATTGAATGTGATGCAAAAAGTGCAAGCAACAATGTAATATCATTTGGCATAAATGTCGCAACTTTTTACATTTTATGTATTCAATATTTGGAAGAAATGTGTGAATTGTAAAAACCCCATTAAAATTGTATAACTCAATATTTGTGTGTGCTATATATTTTGCTTATTACAGTATTGTGTCATTAGCTTAGCAACACCATGATGCCAAACTCAGTCAATAGTAAGCCAAGTCTCTCAAACCGAGCACAATTTAAGTGATTTCCAGAGTTGTTTCCATATGTAGAGAATTACAAATTGTTCACTTAAGGAGGTTCGTGTTCGAGTATAATTTTATAAATAAAAACTGAATTATACGAAAAGATGGAAAACGGAAGTGATTGAGCTGGCTGAAACATTTACAGTGAATTCAGGTGGAGCAGGCAAAATACAGAGGGTTAGATGAAAAGGTTGAAGTGAAGAAGAAGATGATGGAGACTTAGTAGCTCTCCGCAGTCTTGCTCTCCCTGTAGGAGAACTGAATGTCAGATGGTTGAAAGATGGCAGCTACCAGCGGCTCAGAGGACAGCTTCCTTTCTCTCTGCTATCACCTCCTGCACCATCAATCAGCCCAAGGTTCCCCAGCTCTCCCACCACAGGCCCGGCTCACGATTTATGTCTGACATAAAGATCCAGCTTCCAACAAGCCCTACTTTCACCCTTCTTTACAAATTTATGAGCCCCTTGCTGTCTGTGTTGTCCATGTTAACATACTCCCTGAGGACCCATAAGTGAAAATTATGCACAGGGAGTACATAGACCTAGGGATATTTCTATGTAATAAAAGGCTTTTTTAGTTAGTAGAGTCGAACTGATCTCTTCTAAAACTAAGTAAACTTATTGAACTCAATATTAACTAATGTGTGGCCTAATACAGGCTAGAGGTACCAGGAGCCTCATTTATAAAACATGTATTTGCACAGATTTGAAGTTAGAAAGTATGTACGCTAAAATCCCTGCAAAAGTTCAGATTTATAAAAAGCATAGAAATTATAATATAATATAATATAATATAATATAATATAATATAATATAATATAATATAATATAATATAATATAATATAATATAATATAATATAATAAACATACTTTTTAAATGTCAGATCTGGTATGACTAGTCCCTTACAGGTTTTTAAAATGTACTTTTTCAGATGTTAATCGATAATATAATAATAAGTAAGAACACAAATAAATAAAATAAATACATAAATGAATAAATACTTCCTTCATTTATATTTAAATTGACTTCCGATACTGGAGCAGGAAGTGGCAGATTTAGTTTAGTTCTAATAACTCTATTAATGGGTCAAAAACACACATAACCCACCTACTCTCCTTTAACTAAGGAAAGACAGGATACTATGGTTCTTCATAGATGGAAAGAAATTAATGTCTATAAATGAATTCCAGTTCAGAACATTTATTTATAGTATTCAAACTAAAAGCTAAGACTAATTATCAGGATTTACATTTTTACATTTACTGTACATATTTAGCAGATGCTTTTATTTGAAGCGACTTCTAATGTAGGCTATACATTAGTTTTTTTTTACCCCAACCTTTTGCGCTGCTAACGCAATGCTCTACCACTGAGCCACAGGAACACAGGATATGTCACCTAGGTTAATATAGAACTTATATAGGATACAATATAGAATCAATAGAACAACACAGAATCTGCACTTTCAAATAAAACTCTTTCTCTTTTCTTCTCAGTGTGATATCACAGGCTGAAGTTCACACAGTACTGTAGTATTGATTGTACATTCTCAGTAATGCGGTGCAAGTCAACTAGATAATTGAAAAACATGAGATTACACATTCAATACCAAGGGATAACAATCCACAGACACAGTGTATAACAGACATCACAGTCAGTCTGCATGTGCTGATGGCGTGAAGCCACAAAATAAACAATATAAAATCTTTCACACAGAGCATTCTGGGATGGAAATTGATTGGCCACACTGTAAGAAAACAAAGCTGTGGGGGAAAAACAGCTTTCACCTCTCTCCTTCAGCCCTGCATGTCTCACCCTCTCTGTGATGGTCTTTTCCCACAGACCGTTCTCTTACATTCTCCTTCTTTAAAACCATTTTACCTTCTTCTCCGTCTCTCTCAGAGAATCCCAATCAATGCACCCAGCATTCCTTCTCTATAACCTTCATATAGGATTGGTATTTCAGTCACAAGTAACCGCACAGATGGAGTTCTCTCCCAAGCCTCTCCGGGATCGTGTGTGGTGGAGCGCTGAAGCTCCGAGGCTTATCCAATCAGCTGTTGGAGGCATCGCTTTACTTTCCACATTTGTTTTGTTCCACTCATGATTTTGATGAGATGAGGAAGAGCAGAATGACATGACACTTTTTTGCGGACTTTAACTTGTTTTAACATTATCGGGCTGAAGAGCAGGGGTGAGAATCAAGGTGCTCACAGAGGGAAGTCGAGCATCATCCCTCCATCGTGCTCGTTTAGCATTTATACTCCAGGTACCTTTTTTCTGCTGACTCCTGCCTTCCACTTCGCTCTCTTGATGCAAGCACAGGCCAGAAGTGGGGTCAGGGTGTGCTGATACCTCTGGCTGATCAAAGTCTGTGATAACAGGAAGAAAATGAGAGGGGGCAGAATGAAAGATAGCAAGAGTGAGAGAGTGATATGAATGCTCTTATCCTGCCTAATGGTACTTCTACAGCAAGTACACGTGGAAAAATGCCATACTACTTTCTCACTTGCATATTTATGTTTTTTCATGATATTTACTTCAACATTTCTTTTGTTCTTTCCTGCTGGAGTGTGTGTATCATAACTCTTGTCCACTGACAGGGTGCCAGTAGCCAATCTAGAAGCGTTCCGCACATTTTCTCCACAGAAATGGCGGTTCTGGGTCAGACAAATTGGCTTCACACAGGCCCCCAAAAAACCTGCTGGTCTCAAACCCAAAACTGCTTACCACTTATAGTGTCCTTTCCACATAAAGTATTCGACTCAAAACTCCTACTTTTTTTCTCCATCATTTAAAATATTTGTTATTATTATTTATTATTATTATTATTATTATTAATATTATCAATTAATAAAACAAGAGTTCTAATATTACACAAAGCCCAACAGTTTGTATCACTCCTCTTGTGTGTCTGTTTGCACGTTTCCAGACAGGCTGTGAATATGTGTGGTAGTGTTTGGTTATTTTTCAGTAGCTCTTTTTGCCATTTACATCGTTACACAAATGATCATATTTGTGGATGAGTCAACAGATTTTTTCAAAAACATTCATTTTGAGTTTGTTTACTTACACAACACTGTTTTCAACTAAAAACAGAAAACATTTTGGCGATTCATTTACATGACAAGTGCATTTTAGGGGCATGAAAACAAACTTTGAAAATGGGTTTCAAAGTGAAAGTCTTTGAAAATTATACCAAATTTTGGAAATTTGTGAAAACAGTGACATAATGTGCATGCATATTACATGTTCCAGAAGTGTCTCCCTTATAAAGTAACATCGCCAACATCTGGACTGGCATGCATAAATAAATGACTTTAAGTCATTTTCATGGATCAATGTGAACTGTTTAGTCAAAGTTGTTGTTTGTACATGAAAAATGCAAAGGAAAAAGTTTAACATTTTTTTAATGCATCATTGTCATGTAAGATGACAATGATGGAACAAGTGACTGGCTTGAGTGTATTATTGAATTATTCATTCATCAAATTATTAATTTAAAGGGATAGTTCACCCAAAAATAAAAAAAATATGTCATTAATAACTCACCCGCATGTTTTTCCAAACCCGTAAGACCTCCATTTATCTTTGGAACACAGTTTAAGATATTTTAGATTTAGTCCGAGAGCTCTTAGTCCCTCCATTGAAACTGTGTGTACGGTCTACTGTCCATGTCCAGAAAGGTAATAAAAACATCTTCAAAGTAGTCCATGTGACATCAGAGGGTCAGTTAGAATATTTTGAAGCATCGAAAATACATTTTGGTCCAAAATAGCAAAAACTATGACTTTATTCAGCATTGTCTTCTCTTCCGTGTCTGTTGTAAGACAGTTCAAAACAAAGCAGTTTGTCATATCCGGTTCACGAACGAATCATTCGATGTAACCAGATCTTTTTGAAACAATTCACCAAATTGAACTGAATCGATTTAAACGGTTTGCGTCTCCAATAAGCAATAATCCACAAATGACTTAAGCTGTTAACTTGAGTTCAAGAAACAGAATCAGTTTGCTTCACGCTGAATCACACATGCGCAGTATCATCAGCTCGTCGGTTCTCGAATTTTTCCTGATATTTAAGCATTTTTCCATAATCGGGTATCGGTTTTGTAATATCGGATTCGCCGATTTACGGCGCCCTCTTGTGGCCGTTTTGAGATTTCTGCCATTGCAGCCCGGGCGTCTGAGGAGATCAGTCAACAACAACTCAGTGCACAGGTAAATATTTGTTCTACTTGGTTTGCTTTAATTAATCAACTTTATTTAACATAACAGACATGCACAAATGAGATCTGAGACATAAATTCCTGATATAGTCAATTTATGCAGCTTGTTTCTAAACAATTGAGACGAACTCATTGAGTCACGTAGTGTAATTCATCATGTCCTGGCCCAATAAAGACGTATCTTTACATGAATTAAATAAAACAGATATGAATGAGTGCATGTTGAAAATAAAAGCGTTGAATTTAATTCTCAATCTGTTGTATTTGCTCACCATTAGTCTAGAAGAGAAAGTTTGTTCATATTGCTTAGCAACTGACGGATGATCTGGAGGCTTAAGCACGGCCACTGAATTAAACTTTTGACAAGATTGTCTTGTTTAAACACCCTAGATTATATTATCATTTACTACATAACAATTATTTCGCTAATACACATATAAATATAGCCTACCGCTTTATGGAAATTAATTATTTATTATCTCCATGCGCGATCGCGGTTGATTAAGTTATAGTCAAACAGCACTTTGTCAGTTGGCATTTCATGATTTAACGTTAGATTAAATTTAGATCATAAAATGCCAACTGACAAGTGCTGTTTAACTTTATATAGTCTCGGGAAAAAAAGTTCGTTCATATTGCTCAGCACCTGACTGGGTTGATGATCAGGAAGCCTCAAGCAGTGCCACTGAATGAAACTTTTGACAAGATTATCTTGTTTAAACACCCTAGATTATATTATCATTTACTACATAACAATTATTTCGCTAATACACATATAGGCTACATATACCGCTTTGTGGAAATTAATTATTTATTATCTCCATGCGCGATCGCGGTTGATTAAGTTATAGTCAAACAGCACTTTGTCAGTTGGCATTTCATGATTTAACGTTAGATTAAATTTAGATCATAAAATGCCAACTGACAAGTGCTGTTTAACTTTATATAGTCTCGGGGAAAAAAGTTCGTTCATATTGCTCAGCACCTGACTGGGTTGATGATCAGGAAGCCTCAAGCACGGCCACTGCATAAAATTTTTGAAGGAAGCAGGCTTACTGGGCAGAATGCTGAAAGACTCTGTTTTCTACACTAAAACCTAGTTCTGCTTAACTGGGAGTATTAAGTTACACTACTAAATAGCCCTCCCGCCCCCACCAATATGTTAGAATCATTTTTGTGCTTTATTTTTTTACCTGTTTTTATTTTTTTACCTCATCAAAGCTTTTATTTTAAAACAAAGACACTTAGTAACAGTGCGCTTAAATTTTTTGGACTCAGACCCCTCTATTTATTTGTGTATAAATATAATGCTTTGTTTTTTTGTATGCAAGGAGGGAGTGATTGTTATAAATAAAATGGTTTGTTCAGCTCATTTGTTTTGTAATAATTGTCAGAAACAGAAGTATAACAGTAAATAAATATCGGTTCTGCATATCGGTTATCGGGTACATAAACATACAAATAATCGGTATCGGTATCGGTTATAAAAAAAAAATCAATATCGGTCGATCACTATTGGAGACGCAAACCGTTTAAAACGATTCAGTTCGATTTGGAGAACTGGTTCAAAAAGATCCAGTTACATCGAATGATTCGTTCACGAACCGGATATCACAAACTGCTTTGTTTTGAACTCTCTCTCAACAACAGACACGGAAGAGAAGACAATGCTTCAAAATATTCTAACTGACCCTCTGATGTCACATGGACTACTTTGATGATGTTTTTCTTACCTTTCTGGACATGAACAGTATACCGTACACACAGCTTCAATGGAGGGACTGAGAGCTCTCGGACTAAATCTAAAATATCTTAAACTGTGTTCCAAAAATAAACGAAGGTCTTACTGGTTTGGAAAAACATGAGCGTAAGTTATTAATGACATAATTTTGCAAATTGGGTGAACTAACCCTTTATCCATTTTGTTCAAAAACATTGATTAATTAAAAATTGTAAATACATTGATTAATTAAAAAACATTGATTAATTAAAAAATGTAAATACCTTTGCCTGAAGATGACACGTTACTTATCACTTGTCACATTACTTGCTTAGTTTTGGAACTATTTTTGTTGGCATAGAAAAAACACAATAACTGGCAATATTGTGTCTAAAATGTAAGTTACACAATATTATACTATACATAAAACTTCTTGTTTTTATTCTGAGAGATTTTGAAAGATTCTCTGGCCATGAAGCAGGTCCATAATGAGGTGGTGCACCATTTTGGTGTAAAAGGAGTGATGGAGGACTCATTGCAGCCATTGGTCTAGGAACAGTGCTCACATGAGACATTTTAAAAGCTTAAATTATTGAATATGTTTGACAGAGTTCTTTTTTCACTGTAATTTGATCTCATGATAACTTTTAAAACATGGCATTTAGTGCTAAAAAATATAATTTAGAAATATGACAGCTTTTCTCCAAGTATATTCATCTACTGTTAGTCAGTCTACTGTCAATCTACTTTCACTTGAAAGAAAAAGACTAAAAAAGAGAACTTGCCTGCTCTGTGACAAAACATGGCTCTAAAAGAAGCTCTCTGTTATAATTTACCATCCTTTTAGTGCAGTTATGAAAGTGATAATGGTCTAGAGTGTCTTCTTTGATGAGGTTTTCTTTTTGAAGCACACTGCATGTCGCCACTCCAGATAAGCAGATAATTACATGAATGTTTCTGGGACAAAGATTCACTTGAAGCTAAGAGTACAATGTCAAAGTCGTTTGACGTTTTGAATCATTAGCAGTAAAAGCATTTAAGGGACAATGAATGTTTGCCCACCAGGAAAAGATCGCAGCATAAGATTCTCATGAAGGAAGGTCAAGGGGACAGGGTGGCTGGTATAAGCTATTTCTCACATGAATCACATACTTTACACAGCATATATGCAAATTTAGGGTTAAAAATGGTGCAATAGGACATCTTGGAAAATGCTTACTTTAGCCTGATAGCACTGAACGCGTACCGCGTATTCATATACTTTTTTTTTTTCTTTTACTTTTTTACCAAACATTGGCCATTGATCATTTTTCTGGCATACCAAAACAACTACATAGATAACCACATTTTAGAGTACCAAATTAAACAACATGGATGATGTCAGATTTAAGAAATTATTTAATTCGATTTTTTTTAAACTTTTATTTCCTGAAAATCAAAAGATCACAGAACCAGCTTCATTATAAAATTTCTCCTTCTTTATAAGTGACCATAAAATACCTGAAGTTTAGACATCACAAGAGTTTTTGCTGTCCACGGCAACAGAGTAAAAAGTGAGAGCAAAAAATCCCCAGTATTCCTCCCAATGGACATGCAAAGCAGACAAACTATTGTGGAATAATAAGAATAATACAATCAAAAAAACAACCAGTGAAATGAGCTAAATAGAATTTTGTTGGCATGTGTGTTTCTGTTGACTTTTTTGTTGTTGTTGTTTTTCAGATTTTTTTTCATCCTAACTACATATTGAATGTCAGCATGAAAAATAAGTATTTTCATTCTCCTCTAATCATAAATGTTCTGGGTGTTGTGGGGGGTGAGTGGGGCTATTTCACAAACACAGGCAGCATATTGTCTCAAGTCATTTTGGAAGGAAGCTGAAGCAGGTAGCTCAGGATTAAATCCCTCTGAAGAGGCCCTCATAAATATTCATGCCCCACATTCCTTCTCTCTAACCCGCTTTGACAGAGACGCTTATTAAATTCTCATATACTTTAAAACCACGGTGACATTCCGCCAGCCAAAGCTCCCAATAACCTTGTTAGCTTATGTAAATAACACGCCAGTGAGCACCTTTAAACAAACCTCTCAAAACACACACCACGTTCCTCTGGCACAGATTAGCTGCTCACTCAACTTTCCCAGGACAAACAGATGAGAAAAATGGACCAAAATGACAGATATTTTTGTATTCCGTGGGACAATTATGTACACTGTAAACTTGCTAAAAGACAAATAATGTGCAGACACCTCCGCAAGTGGAAAAAATCTAAAGGAAGGGATTGATGTAGTTTTCTGTTTTATAAACCCTAAAAAAACTCACCGGAACATTTGCACATTTGAAATGCAAAACACTGTTTTTGAGAAGGACACTGTTACATGAAACAACAAACGATAAGCATCTCTGACTGAAGTAAACATACTTTACAACATTTGGCATTATCCGATGCCCTTTTAGTGTGGCACGAATAAGTGAATTGAAACTGTGACCTGTACCCTGTCTTTTCCAAAGTCTTCCAGGCTTCGCTAACAAATTAATCCCATGACACATTCCTCCCATAAACTGGGGTTTTCCCCAAGTCATGAGCTGTCTCTCACTTACACAGACCTGGAGGCTGCTCACCAGGTAACTAGCGGCAGGCTAATCAAACAGGGGAATAGCAGTTGAGCTGACAGGTTCTTTGTTGGCGGTATCCTCAGAGCAGTCTGGTCTTAATTAAACCAGAGTAACTCCTTAGCCTGCCCTAGTTTACAGATGGACTCTTTCTGTCCTGAGATTTCAAAGAGCCCTTATCAGAACCTGAACACAAAAGCTGAAGTCCTCAAACTACTGTACCTGCAAACTGTTGACAAGCATGTTAACAAGCTTGACCTTTTTATTATAGATTCTATTCTATTTTCTAGATTAAATCTTGACTGAGAGATCGAACACACCTGAATAAATATTTTTCATGCACTTTTTCAGTGGCTGCTCTTATTTCCCAAAAGGAAAGAGTGTAGAATCTGCCCAAAAGTCATGGGCAGAGAGGAGAATTTTTGTGCTTGGAATTTACTGGTCCTGTTTGCAAGGATCATAGCTATATAATCTAGAAATTAAGCATGTTATATTTACTGCGCTGAAAATAAAGAAAAAATAGGATTATTAATGAATCTTATCAGGGTTATTTTGACTCTATTTATGCATTTATCTAGGGTTTTTTTCAGGTCATATTCCAGGGTTATGCATGGCTACATTTTCTGCAGCACTCCACAACAATATTAAAACATAACAGGTTAATAAATATAATAATTTAATCCATGAATAGCAAGAAGTTCAAAAATTATACCAATACACCAAGCCTTTATGTGAAGACATAGAAATGTAAATAATTTCCCCCAGAAAATCATAATTTCTGACATGGCTTTTAAATTTCCTACTATTCAAAAATTAAAAATAATAATTAAGTCTCTTATGCTTACCAAAGCTGAATTTTTAGCATCATTACTCCAGTCTTCAGTGTCACATTATCCTTCAGAAATCATGCTTAAATGCTTAAATAATAAGCTGCTCAAGAAACATATTATCACAAACGTTTGTAGAACCTGTGACATTTGTCTGATTTCTGTGATGAAACAGCATTTATTTACAATTAGTGCTGTCAAATGATTAATTGCGATTAATAGCATCCAAAATAAAAACTTTTTTGTTTTACTTTATGTGTATATGTACTGTATATATTTATTATGTATAAATACACACACATACAGTATATATTTTGAAAACATTTACATTTATTTTTACATATTCTTATTTTTGTTATTATATATATAAATATATTTAGTATATAATCATAACATAATTTTTCTTAAATACATACATGCATGTGTTTGTATTTATATATACATAATACATGCATAGTACACACACATATATTATGTAAACAAAAACATTTATTTTGGATGCGTTTAATCGTTTGACATTACATTTTAAAATAGAAATATTTGATAACATTATACATGTGTGCACTGGCACTCTTGATCAATTTAATGCATTCCTTCTGAATAAAATTATTAATTAACTAAAAAAAGGTAAGTAGGTAGGTGGTAGACAGACAGACAGACAGACCTTCAAATCTTTCAAATATGAAGTGTTTTCCAGTACACACTGCTCTCCTTATGAAACAGTATCAGTGTGGCTGATCTCTTTGAGTCCCTCTTTCGAATGAGATGCTAATTTCCTCCCGTTTGACTAAATTGCTTACAATTAGAACGCTCACTTTTATATCCTCTCAATCTCATCTGCAAAAGTGGAACATCAGAATCGCCTTGAAACGTTTCAAAAAGGTCAAATACATCTAGGCTTTTAATTTAGGCAGAATCCCTTAATCACACACTCCTCTCTCATCCCACCTTTGTGCATCCAACGCTTATCCACTTCTCATCTTTATACCTTCTATCTTTCAAGTCCCTCATAAATCCTGTCCCAGGGGATAAACTTGTGACAAACACTTAGAGCTCTAGATAAAACCCCTGCTATTATCCCAGAAGCCGTTTGTGAATGGTAATAACATGATAACAAAAGCATAATTACACAGTAATGAAGGGAGAACGGATGCCAGAGGCTGAGATAGACCTGTTTTCTGACTTTGACCCATCGGTACACCAGACCTGACTAATTTATTGATGATCTAGAATATAGTAATATTTCATATATGAAGCTTAAATGAGAAACAATTCCATAAGTAAAAAATACAAATAATTATTTCCGAATTTCCCCATATATTTTCAATCTCTCACACATAATTCTGTGTAAATTTTAATTGGAGAAAACTGCATTTTGAAACCAGATGGTGTCGTTTCGGCATAATGAGGCCATGCTAACCAGCAAAACCTTGAGCATTTGTTAACACCCAATAAAAACATATTACCATCAAGCCTTGAACATCCAATGGTCTTTTATATTTTAGGCTATATGTCTCAGTGATTCTAATGTCTTCTACTCTATCTTGGGGCCTTATTTATAAAATTTATGTATGCACAGATTTGATCTTAGAGTGTGTGTATGCTTAAATTCACACCAACGCTCATATTTGTAAAAACTGCCTAATTGGAAAAATGCTTAGCGTCATGTCAGGGTCTGAGGAGACATATGCACCTTTTCTTGTTTGAGTACTGCAGGTTTTTGAAAATGTAAGCAGTTCTTGCAGCTCGCTGTTCCAAGTTAAAGAATATGGATGATGACTGGTGATCTTTTATATGTTAATAACATTAATTAGGAGTAGTTTTCAAGGCAGAGAGCTTAAATCATTCATTTGCGTGGAATTTCAAGATAGTTCGCGGTTCATAGATTTCACATCTGAAAGAGACGCATATGTGCGTATGTTCATTTTATGAATCACACGTATACATATTTGAGAGATGATCATAAGATAAATTTAAGGATGGTTTCTGTTCAACATTTTATAAATAAGGCCCTAGGTCACCTCACGACTTAATGTCATTTTTGGGTGAAGAACCCCAAATTGTTTTTTTAATTATATATATATATATATATATATATATATATATATATATATATATATATATATATGTATAAACATATCGTAGTTGATTTCCTTATACACCTACTGTATATGCTTACATTTATAATGACGTCAAGCAACTACTTAAATTTCATTGCAAAGCCTATAATAGTGGCAAATTCTGTTGTGACAACATGTCTTGCTATAATGGCATGTTGTCACAGGAACGTTATTCAATTGCTTTTCAGAATCAAGATTTTAATATTATGTCTATAGACATATTAAAATAAACCAACACTGACAAATATTTACTAAAGTTAGAAAAGTTCTTAATCCTGTGTTTTGTCCTGAGTTGTATATCTTTGTGTATTTTTTCCCATGATGGTACTTTCCCACATTTAGTATTGTAGCTTGATTCTTTAGACTTCTTTTTCAAACCTGTATGACAGGGTATTTTATTTTTCCGGGACGTCTATGTTTGGCTTGATATTATGTGTGTTAGTTACGTTAGCTGCTTGTGTGAATTGCGAGCATGTATGTGTCTGAGTCTTTGCTACCATGTGTGTCACGTTCAAGGCTGCAGTTATTCGCCAACGCCGTTCTGACCGGCAAGAAAAAGATGAGCTAATCAATCATCTGTCACACTGTGCAGCAGGGAACAGAGCGAGTACCTCATGCCAGGAAAACAGATCGGAACAAGCCCAAAAGCACATCCTCTACATCAGTCCTGGAGGCAAAACCCTAAAGACATACATTTAACCTTTTATCTGCTACTAGAACTAGCTGAAGGAACTAAAACATTACAGGACCAAAGTGCTTCTTCCTTTAGCATGAATGAAAACTCCACTGTGATCTTGTATATTACATAAAGACCTGCAAATGGAAGATATTGCTTGATATATTGCATATTTGGTGTTGCCTTCCATTCTACTTTTTTAATTATATGTATGAGAACTATCATTGTTTGACATATGTTCTTTGAAGGGACAACATATGTTGCGTGCATGCAAAAATAAAATAAAAACACTATATGCATGTTTCCTTGGAAACCACCATCTTATTAAGTCTATTTCTTGTTCCCTCAATCCTTTTATGAAAGAGCTTAAAGTTTGTGGCTGAAAATGAAAAACTGAATTTACTTTCCAGACCTTGAAGATAACGTGAGAGACATTCAATCTCTCCGAAGAGCAGCATTATGTAGTGTTTGAATAATATACTGAATTAATTGCATTCCAAGAACTATTTTTTAAGAAAACTGTCAAAAAAAAAAAAAAAAACACCACAGAATGCTACAGATTACCCTCTGGAAGAACAATTAATATTGATGAGCAAAAGTTACTGCACTCTGTAAGTTACTTTTTTTATCATACTAACAACTTTCATTATCAAGAATGCCATTCAAAGTCGTGCCATTCCAATGTCTTACTTTTTTCTATGTTCCATAAAATACGAAATATTCAAAAGATATGTGTGAAAACAGGCCAAAAGCTCTTAAATGTCATATAATTTGTCACAATCAGTCACGTGACTTTCTGTCAAAGCTGATGTGATGTATACATTGATGCTATTTAAAAAATGAACACAAGTCACTTGTAACAAGTGTGATTGAGATGTAAGAGTGAGGTGGAGGAAAAGATTATAAGTGAATAACAGAAAAAATGTGGGTCGATTTATCACACAAATTTAACAGTATTATTTAGTTAGTTGGTTAGCTAGTTAGTTAATTCTTTCTGATGACTGCTAATATCATTGTATGGGAAAAGAGCAGCTTTTCAATCAGTCAATAATCAGTGAAATATAAGGTTGTGCTAAAGTAAATTGATTATATCTGCAAATATGATCAGGAAAAAAGAGGCAGGGGGGACTCTGTACATCCTTGTTTATTTAAGGCATTTGCAAATGTGGTAATGGCTATTTCCATAAACACTCACAAAGAGCACTGCCTCAGCAGTTATCTGGGTTTTGAAAATGAATACAATATTAGATAGAAATTCCCAAATGACATATACAGTGTGAAGGCACAGTAAGTGTCTAAGCCATTAGCAGTAAATTGCAGATGGTGTCCATACTGCAGGGGACAGAGTGCATGTATTAAAGAGGAGCTGCGATTTCATTTGACTGGTTAGTTGAAAGAAATTCAAATATGTATTTATTTATTTGTTTATGTATTTATTTTACTTATCAGAGGGGAAATGTCTGTCTTTCAGAAAAACATAATGGTCACAATAATCCTATCCAAATATTTCACACCATTACTGTTACATCGTGGCATTATTACAATGTACTGTGTAACAGAGTGGACCTTAACAGGGAAAGAACAACAAGCCAGCATAAGGTGAACATTTAGGAAGAATTTTAATATAATAAATTTGAACAAAATCTGTTAAAAACTAACTTACTATATAAACAGCAAACATTTCTATGTCTGGTATAAACTGACATAGGGTGGACAAGTGTATCACAATAAATTGTATTTTAAGTCAAAAGAAATAATACATGTATATACGAATATTCAAAACTGATAATTTAGGATACATATGTAATATTTTAAAGCCAATTTGAGGAAACATCAACACAAAACGTCTTTTTTGTATAATTCTTTTCTCTTTTTTTTTCTCTTTTTTAATTCTAAGTTAACTGGGTACATCTATGCATGGAAGCATTGTGGCATGAATGTTTTTCCAGTATGTATTTGCAGTATTGTTCATGGAGACCACTGAACTGTAGGAACGACCCAACTAGTGTTTATTTGCAGTTCTCTAAATAAGAGAATGAAATGTTTGCCTGGGAGCTTTCAGGCTTAAAGTGGTAAAATAAGATTATACAGAGGGTTTGATTGAACAGTCAACCCATTTTGAGCTAAATGGATGGCTGGAGGAATTGTACTTCACCAATAGATGGTATTTACAGGCTCCAGCTTTGCTTCAGCAGAGAATGATAAATGTTCAGGGAAAACGTCTGAATCTGTAGACATTCATATAAAACAGATTTCAAAAAATTACAAACACTTTCTTTCTGTGTTGCAGTATGGAACGATTAGCCCCAAGCTGAGCTATAGAGAGGGAGAGAACGTTGTTAGACCCAACACCGCTTTACAAACATGAAACATCATACTATGTATCTCTGTATGTGGGGTAATTTCACTCCTGATATTTTCATTAACAGTCTTCATGCCCTCAGTTATCGTTTGCAAAACCTATGTTTTGAATGCACACTACATAGCAGTCTATGTTTCCTTTCAGCAAAGAGATTAACTTAATAAACCCAACAAACAAATACTGGGCTTTCTGCCCATTTCAAAAGCTTTTTACTTGAACTGAGTATTTCTTTACATTTAAATGAGCAAACAAGCACTGTTTTCAGCCTAAGCCGTTTGCTCAAGACGAAAAGACCTTATGGAGCATTTAACACTTAAAAGCAAATCTTACACTATCACCGTGTATCATACATTACAGACAAAAATGTCTCTGTAGAAAGCAAATATTTTTCATATTTACACTAATTTCAACTTGAAAGGAACACGGATGGGGGAGGCTAAATGGAAGAGAGGGAGTGTGAGAGAGTGACTAAGTGAATAGGGGAGGAAGGAGCGAATGAGCAAGGCTATGAGAGCGAAGTGTGAGCGAGAAAACAGATGGATGTGCTCTGTCCTTGTGTTTGAAGTTGTGCCTTTCCTCACGGCGGTGCAGAGTGTTGTTCACTCTCTTTTCTGAGCTCCCTGATAGAGGATGGGACTATTTGGAGCACCAGACATATCATCTGAGAATGAAGAGTGACTGGCAGATGCATTTTTGGACATGTTCCACTTAGATTCATTCATATGAATACATTCCATGCAATTTGTGGGTAAGAAATTTTAATTTTAATTTACTTTCTAAACCTTAAGAGATAAAGTGAGAGACATCCAAACTCTGCAAAGAGGAACATTAGGTAGTGTTCGAATAATATTATGATTAAATTGCATTCCAAGAAAATGCCAAAATACCCAACAAATTACCCAACGTGTTTAATATGGATGAACAAAAGTTAAAGGAAAAGTTCAGGCATTCAAACCCCTTACTATTTTCTGTCTTTACATAATAAATTATTATATTATATTATATTAACCAGCCAAACCTTGCACATTGTTAATGACGGAAAGAATACAATTGTGTCAAATAAACCATCTGATTCAAGTAATTCAAACATATGTGTCTTAAAGGGATAGTTCACTCAAAAATGAAAACTTGTAAGACCTTCGTTCATCTTTGGAACACAAATGAAGATATTTTGAATAAAATCCAAGAGCCTACTGACCCTGCATAGACAGCAATGCAACTAAAACATTCAAGGCCTAGAAAGGTAGTAAGGACATTGTTCATGTGACATCAGTGGTTCAACCAGAATTTTATGTAACTATGAGAATACTTTTTGGTGAAAAGAACACAAAAATAACTTTATTCAACAACTTCCATGTCAGTCGAAGTACGTTCACGAGAGTGCCACAAGGGAACCCAGAAGTGCTGCTCCTTTTTGCAACCAGATGAATGCACACATATGCTTCATGGTGCTCTCGTGAATGGACATCATGAGGGTGAGTAATTCATGAAAGAATTAAACATTTTGAGTAAACTATCCAATTAATGTTTACTGTATATATTATATACTGTTCCAGACCTGTATGCATTTTTTTTCTTTTGTTGACACACAAGTTTTATTTTGAAGAATTGAAGTCCAAACAATATTAGACCCCTATAACTTGCATTGCATGATTAAATATATTTTTTTAATGATTTACTTATTACTGATGACACTTTTATCTAAAATGGATGACAAAGACATGGCAAAATATTGACTACTGCATTTAGAGAGATTAGAGTTCACCCAAAAATATAGTCTTGCTCTCAGGCCATTCACAATGTAGATGAGTGTGGATTACTATTGTGATGTTATTATCAGATGTTTGAATTCTCATTCTGATGGCACCCATTCACTGCAGAGGATCCATTGGTGAGCAATACTAATGTAATGAAATATTACATTTTTCTAAATCTATACAGATGAAGAAACAAACTCATCTACGTGTATGTCTTGGCCTGAAGATGAGTGCATTTTCATTTTCAAAATTTCACTTTTGATTGAACTATTCCTTTAAAAGGTACTTTCATCAAAAGTAAAAAATAACCCTTGTGAAACAACAGAGGTCTATGGAATGTCCCTATTTAGATAGCTAAGTAAATGTGTGTGTCTGAGGAGATTGAGAGGAAGAAGTGGGGGGCTAATAACCCTGGTTATAACAGTAATTTCCCTTCAGTCAGTCCTCGACCCATCAGAGACACAATAACGACACACATCTGCTCTTACTATTTGATTACAGAGAAAGCAGGAAGAACTGGCAGGAGCTCGAGAGACAAACAAGGGATGAGGAAAGCAGAAAAAAAAAGAAGGTAGAAAAGCATGTCGGAGATGAACTAAGAATTAAATGGAAAATTAAAATGAGAGTGAGAGTAATATTGTCTGTCACTGTCCTCTTTATGAAATGAGACAAGATGAGACTTAACTGAGTGCATGTTGTCAGATGTGGATTGGCTCTGCTTCTGGGCTTTTTTCGGCATGTGAAGAAATGAGCTTTTTCTCCAGAAGTCTGAGAGGTGTGTGCAGCTGCCTCCGTCTGTTCGTGACACTCGTTAAACTCTTCACTATGAGACTGAGTTTCACAAAGAGAATCTTTTCCACCGAGGGGAGATGCACTTTTACTTTTCTAACTCATTCTATTAGAGACGGACAGGCAGGCGTAGAGAGAGAAAGAATAAGAGAGTGAGAATGTATTTTTTTCTCAGTAGAGCTTTTGAGGTGATGGATGATCCTGTCAATGAAGATATTTATGGAGAGTGTGTGACAGTGAAACCAATTGTTTATTTGCAACATTTCACTTCTGACATCCTATCTTTTTTAACTGCCAGACAAATCTCCTACTTAAACCTACTCAGCACTCTTTGACTCTCTCATACATACTATATACACACCTCTGTATAGCACAATTATTTATAAGCAGAGGTATAGACTATACTTGGAAAGCAGTGGCAGAGCAAGAGTTCTGGCCAGAGGGAGGCCAAAACCAATTCAGATTGTCCATAGTCCATGACAGAAAATCAGTGTGTAACTCCAAACTGACATAAAAAATAAATAAAATAAAAAAGCATGAATAAATTAAATGATTACTGATGTTAATCTATTGAAATGAGACTATCATCTCATTAACCAGTGGTTTGGAGAAAATATATAACATTAGATCTAAGATCAGTGGTTTGGAGAAAAGATCTAACATTAACTTGTAGGCTGCAGTGAATTTTGTAAATGTTGTTCATGAATCCTAAAACTTAAACTTACTTCAAACAGGGCTGCCAACTTGTGAGTTCAGCCTCTAGTGAGAATCATTCAGGAATAGTTAACAAGTTTGTTTTTTAAGTATGTTTATTTTCTTATTAATTTTTCTAAACTAAATTATACAGGGAACCTTTTTGTTAAAGGTTAAAAGTATTTGTATTCAAGTTAATATTAGACCCTTTTTTATAATAGCATTATAGGCCATTTACATTTTATTTATTATAATAAAAAAATAGAATAAATGAGTAAATAAATAATACATGTAATTTTTTGTAATTTATAATGTACATTTTTCTCACTACTTTTTGGACAATGAATGGATTTTCTGCTGTTATGTGGCATTGCTTGACTGGGTTGGACAATGTATTCCAGCTGCTGTCTTTCGGCAGTCGAAACATTAACTGAGCGACTATATTAAGCACTGGATGATTTATTAAGCAGCACAACTGTCTTCAGTATAAGCAATTATAAAAAATGTTTCCTGACCATCAAATCAACATATCAGAATGATTTCTAAAGGATCATGTGATGCTGAAGACTGGAGTAATGCTGAAAATTCAGCTTTACATCAGAGGAAAATACAATTAAAAATGTAAAATACATTACAATAGAAAATAGCTTTTTTAGAAAATTCAATTGCAAAAAATAATCCACAATGTGAACATAAAAGATCTCTTTTAAATGCATTATAAAATATTACCAACCCCAAAGTTTGGCATACTGGATGTGCAAGCCAGATTTCTGTAAAAATGTTGCATCTTCAATCATACTGTTTTTTTTCCCCCACATAAAATATCTTCCCCAATGTCCACCTTTTTTCTTTCCTCATTAAAAAGTTTTCCACATAAAGTGAATCACATAGTACTTTAAAAAAGAATATTTAAAATCATCTATAATCGCATGAGATCTTCCTTTCGCTTGATGCTGCATCTGCAATACTAGGCATCACTTAGTTCAAGATGACAGCCATATCAACCAGTACAACATAAACAACAAATGACTGAGTGCGCTTTTAATGCTGTTATTAAACATTACATACTTCTTCAGTCTGAAAGGAAGCTACTTAGAAAGTCTGCTTTCCACCTACAGCACTGATTACTTTCAGTTTAAAAGTGAATCACTATAGTAATGGACATTTAACAGAATAAATATGTTTAATAATATCCAGTACAATATCAGTTAAAAAGATATATTTCTGGTTTGGTGTCAATGATTGAAATACCTATGGCTTACTGAGGTGGATGTGAACCATTCATCTGGCTCACTGAAATCACAGAAAGGCACAAACTATAAATGCATGTACTTCAACACTAGCAGAGATTAAAAAACTTCATAACAGGCAATGTATTTATTCAGGAAAAAGCTGCAGTAAGTGAAGTAGGCAATACCTAGATAAATATCCATAGATGAACATAAATATTGCATACATTTGTGGGATAATCTTTCAAAAAGGGAGTGGTTATACGGTTTCTTAACTTTAATAACAAATGTCCGAGACGGATGTGTTCAGACGTGCTCTCCAGTCTTCATAAAGCATCAGTGGTCTGACAGGAGCATGATTTTATGCTAATGCATGTTCATAATCGGACAGACTGACATGCATTTTGACTCCTATCTAGTTTTATCACGCTTAGCCGGGAGAAAGAATGGCCCTGCTGAAACAGTATATAATATGGCTCAGAAGGTTTACTGCACAAACATCCAAGGAAAGATCAAATCCCAAAAGATCAAAAGTGAGGGGACCACACACACACACACACACACCAACCCCAAAAAACATTATATTAAATTCGGTCTTTGCTCCTGCTGTTTGATTTATGGGATGCGAATCATAGGTTGCCATGGAATGTGTTTGAATATCAGGGGTACCATGAGTTCCTATGCTGCCCTGGAAATCATAGAGCTGGTGAACCAGAACCTCTCTCTGTGTGTGTGTGTGTGTGTGTATGTGTGTGTGTGTGTGTGTGTGTGTGTGTGTGTGTGTGTGTATGTGTGTGTGTGTGAGAGAGAGAGAGAGAGAGAGAGAGAGAGAGAGTTTGTTTGTGTGTGCCTGCTCAGAGTTGATCCAAGCAGAGGAGATTTTATATTGTGGCTAGCTTTCATGATATTACTATTTCTTCCTGCTCACTGAGGTCAAAAAGAGGCCTTTACTGAAGCTGAACTCATCACATCTGCTCTGTATTTCTTCATCACTTCTTTTCTCACTATCTTTCAATACACCCTCTGTGACTTAGTAAAGTTACTCCATGTGTTTGAATATTTTCTCTCTCTGTCTCTCTCTCTCAGAACTGGGGCATTTTCACGGATAGCTAAACATTGATGTAACTGACTTCATTACTCCACTACCTGCATGCAAATACCCAGCATGTCATCTTTGTGTATCAGAATTTTGAGAACATATTTTAACATCCAACATGGCATTATGAACTGCTTTTGATGCAATGATCAAAAAAAAAAAAAAAAAAAAAACTGATAACTCACATTTGTAAATAAAGTCATTAAAATTGTATTTATTATTATTTTATGTAATTATCTGTATAATACATCACAAATACAAGCAATATTCTGATTTTATTAAAATTTCAAATGATTTCTATTATAACAATTTCTGTTTATATATATTTTAAAGTGTATATTATTCCTGTGATGGTAAAGTTGAAATTTCAACAACCATTACTCCAGCTTTCTTAAAACAGATTTATGTGTTTTGTAACATTAAAACCCTCCTTGTGTGTGTGTGTTTATTCTCAAAGAGTTTCTGCTGATGGGAGGTTAAGTAAGCCCAAGAGCTAAGGATGATCACTTGGCTTTACATCAGTGGCCACTTAGACACAGAATGTTCCTCGAGAAACACACACACTGCTCAAACATGTTGAAATGCAGATGTTTGCTTCTGGCAAACATGCTTATAATGTGACCAGTACAATCACTGATCAAAAATGTGGTACAAGTTTAAACTGTGATTAACATGCCCTTGGGAAAACTCTTTAAAGCAGCACCTGAACTCTGTGACCAGGGCAAAATTGTTTCCTGTTAAGGCCCCTCATTTCTGTCCCGTTCTTTCACCTCCATGTCCCTCTTTAATCTGTCCACCTCAGCTCCTCTGCAGATCTCCTTCTCCTGGTAGGGGGTGAGACTGACGCACGTATGCCTGAGTTTGGAGCTATTGAACTGGGACTGCATTATTAATATTAGTGTGGCAAGAAGCTTGGCAGGTCGCTGAGGGCACCGCGAGAGCTAGAGGGGTGGATTTTTGCCCACTTTCATCTTCCCATACGACTTTCATTCCCACTTCATCTTTGTCCCTCTTTTTTCTCTGTCTCGATTGTTCTATAAACCTTTTTATTCTTCCTGTCATACTCATCTTCTCTTTGAAACTCTGCTTTCTGTTTACACACGTCCAGAAGCATCAGTCCTTTTCAAAACTGACATCTGCCAGTTTGATTATTATGCATTTTAAATATATGGAACAGAAACAGAAAAGCATTTGTACCTTTGATAAGGTGAACAATAAATACAGGTAAAAGGGCTGGGGTTTTCAAACTTTTTTCCAAGAACTCCCAAACATGATGATCTTGTTGACAGACATATTTATAATGTGTGTAAAAAAAAAAAAAAGTTACTCTGATGTTAAAAGATATGTTTGGCTTTTTTTTTTTTTTTTTTTTTGAAAATAGTACTTATATATAGCAAGGATTCATTAAATGGATCAAAAAAAGATAAAGACATTATATAGTCACACAAGCTTTCTACTTCCCCATTGTTTGAACCTCAAACAATGAATGAACAGATTTCTAGTCTTGTTTTGTCATGCCTTTCATGTTCCTGTAAAGATATTGCAGCTTTTTAGCTGGTAGTTTTTAGTAGAAAATGGGTTTATTGACTTCTGTGCGAGTATGCTGAATGTTAGTAGCATTCGTGTGTTAGATTTTGTGAGGCTCCTGACAGTTAAGGGAGATTTTAGACCGTGGTCTCAAAAGATGCTGTCTGTTTGTCTGACCTGCCTTTCTCCCTTCTCTCTCTCTCCTTTTTCCATCCCTCACTCCATGTAATGTTCCTGTGTGCACTTGAGATAGAACATGGCGGTTAATTATCTCTGATTGGATGGAGAGTTGAGTACCTGCCATGGTGATGAACGCTTGGTTGGCTGAGTGGTCTCTCTCGTTTCCCGCAGTTACAAGCCTGGACTCCTTCAAGAACCCTGCCACAAAACTCTAACAAACCTTTTCCATTAGACAGCCTAGGACGAACATGAGCACAAAAATAGCAGACGCATACAGATACACAAAGGTCAGAGACGAAAAATCAGTCAATTGCTTGAGTATTTACTACTGTGCATGACGATATGGTGGGGTCTGGGACTGGGAGGGGTGCTGACCCTATGGCACCCCTCATGCAGTTATGAACCAATATTATTATTAAACTAGCTCACCTAGAGCCCACACGGAAGCCACATCTAAGCTCCAAATATAATACGCTGGAAACAGTGGATCACGCACAAATGTTTGTTGTTTCACCGCGGGCAGAAAATAAGACGAGCACTGATTGGCATGACAGAACTGCTGCAGTTCATCAGTGTAAAGATGCTGTAGGAGTAGATTTTGCCAGGTCAATGGCTTCAAGCTCCATTCTAGAACTTCTGCTGCAGGAATCACTTCCCTCTCATTTTTGTCATGGTCCAGTGTTTACTGATTGGTTCAAATTATAAATCTTCAGCACTAACCTGCTGCAGACTTGCTGGAGTACATCAAACATGCTCTTTTTTACATGACGAACATCTAATTCTGAAAAAGGACAGAATATCAGCACCAAAAAGGCAAAAACTAAAACTTAAGACAGAATGTTTTCAGTATAACTTGTTCACCAAGGTAGTCTTGCTTTTAACCTGTGACTAGGAATATATACATGCATATACAATATATTTGTATTAAAACATATTTTGTAATATATTTTGGCATTTAAATAGTTGAAAAGAATATTAATTTTCAGTTTGCAAAAATACATTTCCTTAAGCAGCACTGTTTACAACATATTTAGTGTAACCAAACACAATACCAAAAGGGAAGTGGTGAAGCATGCAAGCAATGAAATTACAAAGATTAAACAACATATGTCAAACAACAACATAACTGATAAACGAAAAACAAAGCAGCACTTTATACTGTGAGATTGCCCTTTTCATTTCTGTAAAATAAATGTCTTGTGCAATGTAATCAGCATGTGCTTCAAATTCGCTGCCAGGAAAGAAAATCAATAATATATATATATATATATATATATATATATATATATATATATATATATATATATATATATATATATATATATATATATAAAGTGAAAACATGAAAATAATAAATAAAAGAGGAAAAAATTATGTCATAAACATAAATTGCAGGAGTGTTTTTTAAAGCTACGATGAAATAAGATTAATTAGAGTTTAATATAAACCTACCTCTCCCACACAGACAAAATGCCAAAAGGCAAAAGGAAATGAGTAAGATTGACACATTGCACAATATGCATAAAATTCCATAAATGTCACACTGGCATATAATTTTGCCAAAAAAGTCATATAGGAGAACAAATCAGATTTATTTACTTGTGACCACCTTGTTTTAAAATTTTAAAGAGAGGATGAAATTACCCAAATTAAATGTATCTTTTTTTAGCTTCTGTGAATGAAATGATTTCCAGAGTTGCTGAACTGAGATGCGTTTGGTTTAAAAGTATAATAGAGTACAGGGAATTCTTATCCTTTTCTTGCACAGGTCCATTTCGAGAGGGATCAGAGCAGAGGGTCAGCCATGCAACATTACTCTCAGAGCAAAATGGGATTTAAGTGCCTCGTTCAAGGACACAGACACAGTTGGCAGAGGAAGGTGCTAGCACATCTGACAAGCTTAACATTCTCACAAGGGATCAAACCAACAGCCATCTGGGACGTGGTTCATTTCCCTAACAGCTAGGGTTCCATCAAACCCCAGTAAACCAAAGGCCTTTGCTTTTTTCCATTCTGGTTTGGACCAGCATTCTGCCAGCCTCCCTGAGGGCTCGGAGCTGTGTGTGCTGTGGAGACTAAAGGACTGGCACCAATGCTGGAAACCCGAATATCACAGATCTCTCATTATTTTACCAAAGGAAGCATGCCAGAAATTTGTTTAAATACTAAAATCACTTTCTAGACCACACACACACACACACACATAAATAAATAAATAAACTCCTAAACATTAAATAGTCATTCATCAGACTATTATCAAAAGCGACAGAAAGTATTCTTATTATTAAAGGGTTAGTTCGCCCAAAAATGAAAATAATGTCATTAATAACTCACCCATATGCTGTTCCAAACATGTAAGACCTCCTTTTATATTCGGAACACAGTTTAAGATATTTTAGATTTAGTCCGAGAGCTCTCAGTCCCTCCATTGAAGCTGTGTGTACGGTACACTGTCCATGTCCAGAAAGGTAAGAAAAACATCATCAAAGTAGTCCATGTGACATCAGAGGGTCAGTTGGAATTTTTTGAAGCATTGAAAATACATTTTGGTCCAAAAATAGCATAAACGACGACTTTATTCAGCATTGTCTTCTCCTCCGTGTCTGTGTGAGAGAGAGTTCAAATCAAAACAGTCGATTACCAGAGCTTTTGAAAAGTTTTTGAAAAATCTTTTGTTCATGTAAAGGCAAGAGGTCAAAAATAAGTTTAGCTAAAAGGCAAGAAGTCTGTTTCTTTCTCTCTGTCTCTTATATACTTTCCTTTTTTTAAAACAGCATTCATGAGGCTATTAAATTAACACTTTTCATCTATTTTATCAAATAAGGCTATGTCCACACAAAGCCAGAGCTTTCCCTATCCAATCTTTTTTTTTTCTCGTCTCAAGAAATATCTATGTCCGCATGAAACCACAAAACTGACAAAAACCGATGTAGTATATATGCCAGACCAGCATGTGGCGCTATAATTCTGCCACAGAGATAACACTTAAAATGGAGAAGATGGCTTGGACTATGCACATAAACCTTGCGCGCAGTATACAAACAAACATGGAACAATACATTTATTAATTTATGTTTATGTTAGTTAATAAAACGACAATTGTTCAGTGTTTGCTCATGTTTTTGTTGCTGTTATGTGATGTAGCGTTATCTGACTAGGGCTGAGACATGAGCTGATGACGTCAGAAAATGGATCCACTGTCCGCTGTGAAAATGGGTGGTGTTTTCAAATTTATCCACCCTGGAACCCGGTTTCAAAACATAAAATCAAAACGCCGGATCGGTGTGGATGAAATGCCTATACAAAATGTAAACGTAAACGTGTGGATGGGGCCTAAAACTTGAATCATATTCCCTGACAAGAAAATAGTGAATATACCTTAAGTACTTGTCCAGATGTTTATTCCATTATTATTCCAACAATTTTTTGTTGATTCTGCTATAAACCATCCAGCCAAGGCCCTTAAAGGATTTCCCAATTTGTGGAAAATATGCTCTTCATGAAATGTAATTTCATATTTGAATCTAAGGAGCTGTGTTATTTTAGAAATGCTTTCGAAGCATCTCATAAATAGTGAAGTGAATCTTGAGCCAGTAACAACAGATCAGATGAGAGCAAACAGAGAGATAAAGCAGTAGATGGAAGTGCTCTATGGAGTCTGGCAGGGGTTCATACATTATGCATGTATACGTGGATCAGTTCTGTTGTACTTAGAGCTAATGTGATTCTGTGTATAATGTCCATTCAGAGACCAGTTACATAATGTTCACAATTAATTAGTCTCACTCTCATTTCTCTCATGGTCTGAACACTTCTGTGTGATCCTGTGCACAGGATCTGATTTAAACACTGTGCAAGTGCACTTGGCCTGTTTGCAGTGAAGGAGCTGTGACTTACAATAGCAGCACTAAACAAACACACGCATGGATTCAATGAACCTAAACATAACATACAACGATATACTTTATTCTTTCTTGCTTTTTTCCTCCTTTCTCTCCCTATAGTTCCCACTGTGTGCTTTGACATTTGTCAGAGGTAATGTTTCCCTAGAGAATGACATGTGCTCAATTTAAATATTATTCCTAAACACAACATGAAAAGCGCAAACTCGGACAAGACGGGGGGGGGGGGGGGGGGGGGGGGGTTGAAGTGCGATAACACAACAACATTGTTTTTAGAGAGTCTACTGTTCGTTCATCAAACACAACCCAGTCACCCAGGGCGCAGTAAAGGATCATGGGAACTGTAATGAAGTATCATGTTGTCATCATTGTGTCTGATTTGTTATATTTCGTGGTGTAGATTTAGCACAATATTCAACCTTTGGCCCACTGTGCTAAACTCTCTCAGTGACTCGCGTAACCTTCTTTGTCAATCATTATTAGCCAGAAGTTGTATTGTGCGTGACAAAAGCAGGATTAAATGTTCACTATAAAAAAAATTCTAATTTCAAATAATTCATAGCATAGCTGAGAATCATCTTGTACAAAGTTTGGTTAAAAAAAAAAAAAAATAAATAAACCTAAAAATGTATTGGTATATATTTTTAAAAAACTTTATTGAATAACTTAATTAAAAGCTAAGCTAATAGCTAATGCTATATATATATATACGTAAAGAATAATTGACGACGGGCCGTTGAATTATTAGAAAAATGTTACACATCGGGTGTGCATTATTTTTCTAATTAAGTCAGTTATTCCGCTTATACTTTGGTTACCACGCCTCAAGACATCGATCCGACAATATATTTAAAGGGATTTGTCTGGTTTTTGTACTTAAATCGCTATCGCTATTCCTCCGCATCTCATCCAATGCCTCTTTTGCTAGTTCCAAAACATAATTTTAAAGCTGGTAACGGAGGCTTGAGCCATTGATAGCATTCTAATTCAGTTATTAATTAAGTTATTAGAAAGAGAGCAAGAGAGACAGAGACCAAGACAGACAGAGAGAGTTGCCCTAACATCTGTGGTAATGAAAGCATTTGAACGGATTATTCTGGCATACCTGAAATCCATGCACCCCCTTGAAGATGGACTCAATATCTCGATATCAATTCGCCTACCAAGCCAACCGGTCCGTTGAGGATGCAATCAGCATAGCACTTCACCATACCTTGCAACATCTGGAATCACCAACCACCTATACACGCATCCTGTTCATAGACTTTAGTTCTGCTTTTAACACTATTAACCCATTTAAACTCTTTACCACACTCTTGGACATGAACATTGACCCAGCCATATGCCACTGGATAAGGAGCTTCCTGCGGAATAGATCACAGAGGGTGAAAGTTAATAACATAACCTCAGACCCTCTCACCCTCAGTACAGGAGCTCCTCAGGGCTGTGTTCTCTCCCCTTGGCTCTTTTCCCTTTATACATCCTACTTTAGATCCATGGACACTTCAGTGAAAATAATAAAGTATGCGGATGACACAACCATTGTAGGCCCCATCTCAGACATTGATGAAACACAGTACTGCCTGGTGATGGACCAAGCTGTAAATTGGTGTTCGAACAATGACCTCCAGCTCAACACAGCCAAAACCCAGGAACTCATTGTTGACTTTAGACGTAGGCCATTTCTTGAAACACCAATACAAATAAATGGCAATTCAATCACCATCACTGACTCCTTTAAATTCCTAGGAACACATTAGCAATAACCTGAAATGGACAACAAACACTAATCAAATCATTGCAAAGGCTCAACAAAGACTTTACTTCCTCAGACAGCTTAAAAAATACAGAGTCCATCATTACATCATCAATAACAGTATGGTATGGTAGCACATACAGCCAAACAAAGAAAAACCTACAGCAGACTGTCAACAAAGCATCCAAGATCATAGGGAAACCACTGCCTTCAGTCGATTCCCTCTATACATATCGGACTGTAAAGCGGGCAAAGAAAATCATCTCTGACCCCTCACATCCAGCGAACCACCTTTTTCAGCTCCTTCCCTCAGGGAGGCGCTACAGGTCACTCTCTACCAAGACCAAACGCTTCACAAACAGCTTTTTCCCCATAGCCTTCAGGACTCTGAACTCCTCTCATACACTACGCATGGTCATGTACCCACTGTATCTTGTATTGTTACATGTTGTGAAGTGTATTGTCTATTTGTTTTTTGTAATGTATGATGATGTAGAGCTTAAACATACTGTACCGAAAACAAATTAATAACTGTATTAGAATGCTATCAACAGCTCAAGCCTCCTTTACCAGCTTTAAAATAAGCTTAAGTACAAAAACCGGACAAATCCCTTTCAATTTATCACCTGATCGATGTCTTGAGGTATGGTAACCATAGTAAAAGAAGAATAACTGACTCGGGACCGTAGAATTATTAGGAAAAATACACCCGAGGTGTAACAGCCACTCCGCTTGTGCATTATTTTTCTAATAATTCAACGGTCCGGAGTCAATTATTCCTTTATATATATTTGTTTCCTATGCTTCAAATAATGCAATGACATCTAAACTATAATTATTATTTTTTCTCTCTCAGGAGAATATCTGAGTGAAATGGCTTATCAATGAGAATGAGCATGGTGGGACTTAATTTTGTGCACTGGGAATTTATTGAATTTATTTAAAACTTGTCTATCTGTTGGAAAACCTTATTGCCCTGCCTACAAGGTGTATTCTTTAAAAATAAATAATTTAAATTAAATAAAATAATGTGCAATGATGAATATATATCATCTGTATCACTGTAACATTCCATTAAAAAAATTGGAATTGTACATTTTCATTTATGACTTTAATAAACCATTATGCCAGGCAACCACAATGTATTTTGTGCTATGAAATAATGACTCAATATTATTAGAATAGAATAGAATAGAATAGAATAGAATAGAATAGAATAGAATAGAATAGAATAATATCATAATTGGCTACCCAATAAATGAATACATTGTAGGTAATTGAACAATATTTATCATTTCTGTAAGTAAAACCGTACTTGATACAGTCAGGTAAAGTTTTGAGCACGTCATGTAATCTATCCATATCGGTAGTCGGGCTAGTTTTTACTACAAAGTATTTCATCGTTTCAGCACTATTAACAACACAAGATACAGAAAACTTTTCCCACTCCTTTAAAAGCTGAAAAGACAACTTACTTGTGTCATTATCTACTGTAATTATTTACATTTAGTGGATGTTGTATCAAATCAGCCATTCAAAACGGAGCTTGAGATTTTCTGTGATTAATATACATCAAGCAGTCAGTCAGCAGTCTGTGTTTGTGTCATCTGAGACGACCCAGTGCTGCAGACATTGATTATCTGTTACATGGAAATGAACCTTTGAAAATGTCTGCCTGAAATGTTTTAGAACTTTGGAGAATTACAGCATATTTTATATCATTTCATATTCACTCTTCTCCAACAGTTTTATTATTCTTTGTGATGCAATAATCATGATTTGTGCATGGGCCCTAGACTGATATTTTATGGGAAAGACACACTATTTAGGTCTCTCAAACTCCCCATTTCACATATCCTGAGACCACAGTATGTGAGAGTTACTGCAGCGTAACTGCACCAGGACACTCACAATGTGAATGTTTATGTATCATAATTGAGGATAATTTGAGGAATTAAGAAAAAAGTTGTCCTTCCAAACTACAGGAAAGTCAGGATTTAACAGGACAGTCAGAAGGGCTCTTTTGCTGTTCCTCTCTCTCCATCTCTATTCCCTTCTCCTTTTCTCTTTGACAGACAGGTCTTTGATGTCTGACACTATTGATGAATATATAATTTTTCTATAGATATCTGTCATTGTCTTCACTTTGAAAAACATCTGTTGAAAACTAATGTGATGTGGTGTTGGATGTAAATTAATTCACTCCCAGTGATGTGGTGTTGTCAGCAAATTAATTTGCTCCCACAGACACACACGCAAACAAACACAAATTTAGTCATTGTCACATACACCCATTGATGGTGATACCTCCAGAAAAAGGGTTATATCTAAATTCACACCTTTCTTTAGTTCTGACAATATTCAAATCATCTAACACCTTTATTCTGCTTGGATGATGTATTTCTCACACACACACACACACACACAAAGACAATCGTTCTCTGTTCTCTGCGGAGAATGACTACGTACTTCTCAAACATGAGCCAACACTGGGGGAAAATGGATGTCAAACGATTTACAGGAGTGAGGATTTGAGAGGAAAAAAAATACTGTGAGACAAACCTTCTTGGGTGAATTCTTTAAACATTTGCACCACTTTAGTATGTGGTAGTGTAGCATAAAATCATACTGACTAACACATATTACATTTAGCCTGGTGCTGACTATGAGTATGTAAAAGAAATCAATGTCACATGAAATCATAATTAATCATAAATGCTAAAAAGAACATTATTTAGTGTATTTGGTGTAATGAAATGTTAATGCGGTTTAAGGTTAAAAAAAAACATTATTTTCCACATACAGTACATTATTGTTTCTGCTCTATGCCCCGCCTTCTGAAACATGTAGTTTTTTACAAAGCTCATCATTCTGAAGAGCGAGGTGTGCTCTGATTGGCCAGCTATCCAGTGCATTGTGATTGGAAAAATGAAATGATGGAAAGGTTACCCCCTTCACCGTACTGTGATGACGTGTGTCCCGGGGCATGACAAGACATATAATAATAATAAAATTCATTACAAACGAGGCATTTGCTGCATCCAGTGTGGACATAAATACTGATTATAATGACTTATACTGTCTTATTATGCATTGCGCTGTGTATCGTGCTGCATAAACATAAAACCATGTCTGCATTTGTAATTGGAGAAATGACAGACAGCAAGCTCTATACTCTACACTGCTCAAACTTTGCGTTTGAATCATCAGTGGCAAATCCTTTACATATATAAACATACTTACAGACTGTGAGTCAGAAGGGCCAGACTGTCATTGCAAATATGAAATAAAAAAATACTTTATAGAAACAGACACCGGTTTCACGAGTTCGCCATGCAGATAATAAATCAAGAAGAATAGTATGCATATATGGCATGCTGCCCAGGGAGAGGATTCCGAGTTTAGCATCGGCCCAAATGCTGAGTTCCCAAGCCCCCATCCCCATTATTTATAGTGGTCCTCTCCATGGTGGTTGGATAGATGATGTCATTACTGATGCAGTTATTGTTAGTGAATTCGCCGCATTGATAATTTGAGTGTGCTCCTCCCAAAATTTCTTTAAAAAAAACATTATGTTGTAGGCTACTCTTTGAATTTGAGACTTTATTCTTTGCAACTTTACTGATCTTATATATGCACCAAGAGTTTGTAACACTCCAAAGAGAAAGGAAAATTTAAAATTGCATCATATGAGCCCTTTAATTTGATTATTTTAATTGATTAATTGCTGGCAATTTACAGCAGATCAGTTCATCTTATATTTTGTTCATTTTAGCTATGTTTTGCTTTTATGTTTTCTATTTAAAGTTACACAATTTATATGGTACAACATTAAAAAGTTTGGGACCAGTAGATTATTTATGACCCTGGACCACATACGTGTCAAATTTGTTTAATTGATATTTAGACACCATATCAAAGCTAAATAAATAAGCTCTCCATTGATGTATGGTTTGTTAGGATAGGACAATATTTGGCCGAGATACAACTATTTGAAAATCTGAAATCTGAGGGTGCAAAAAAAATCAAAATATTGATTAAAAAAATGCCTTTAGAGTTGTCCAAATGATGTTTTTAGCAATGCATATTACTCATTAAAATTAAAGGTTTGATTTATTTACAGTAGGAATTTTTCAAAATATATCTATGCAACATGCTCTTTACTTAATGTCCTAATGATTTTTGGCATAAAAGAAAAATCTACGTATAATTTTGACCCATACAATGTATTTTAGGCTATTGCCACAAATATACCCCAGCGACTTAAGACTGGTTTTGTGTTCCGAAGTCACATTTTGTTTTTGAAAAATAATCCACTGCATCATCCACAACCAAGCAAATGTGTAAATTAAATTTAGTGCTAAATGTATGGACTGTCTGCACCATTACATGGCTTGATTCTGCTGTTCCTTTTTGTTCTGATACAAACAGAGATATAATTAATATCTCAGTCAAACACAAAAGCATTTACAGCTATTTAAACTTGCGCGGCTGAAGGATATGCATTTCAGAGTCTGTTTCTCTCAGACTCACAATGTCATTTGATGGATAAAAATGTCTCACAGCGTGCTTATAACACACATGCACAAAGGAAAAAGAGAACAGGACACATGGGGGGGCAAGGGTCAGCATGAATAAAAGAAAAAAATGAAAGTAAACCACCATTCAATCGTCACCACCCTCTGAATAGAGATGGACCGCGAGCCTGAACACCCAGACTTTGAATAACTTCTCCACTCTATCACTCTGTGTCCACTTTCCTCTTTTCAGTGTAGAGCAAGGCACAAGTTCAATCTTGGGTTGGGTCCAAATCCATTTATTTTCTTTCAAATGCTTTCTTTCTTCCTCTATCCCTCTCCCTCCTTCACCTCAACCTCTCTAATTTTCACCTTTTTCATCTCCTGCGATGGTAGTAGTTACAGAGGTAGTATCAGGAGAAAGATGAAGGCAGTTTTAGCACGTACCAAATGCTTACATTTACACAGCACAATCTAACGTCCAACATAAAGCTGCGTAATGAGACACTCTGTTCTCTACTGCTTGCTGTGTTGTTTGTTTGTAGTATAATGCGGATGTGAGCTACTATCTCAGAGCGACATTCACAACCATAGGCTCCATACAGTGTGCTCAACTCCAGCCCAGCCTTGCTGCAGAGCATGCGAGGACTGTGAACGAGAATCCCACAGAAAAGGAAAAAAGAGCTCTTTCATCTCCACTGCACGACACACAGCAGGTTTAATTAGAAAGTGTCGCCCTGGCATCAGTGGGTGTGTATTTCTATGTGTCTCACAACAAACCCAGTTTTGATGAGCTTTGGACTCATTCACATGATGATCAATGATGTCTCATTCCAACTGCAACTTGGGCTCTGTGGTCCATTTGAAAATGTATCTCTTTGTCCAGTTGGGAAACACTGTAGACCAGAAGTTGAACTGGCTCAGTATGGCCAGTTTAAATAGTCTGATTTGCTGCTCAAGACTAGTTTCTTCTTCTTATTATTATTATAAGGTTGAAAACAGTTGTGCTGCTTAGAATATCTGTGGATCTGTTATGCTTTTATTTTTCAGGATTCTTTGTATTTAAAAAAAAAAAATATATATATATATATATATATATATATATATATATATATATATATAAAGAAAAAGAACTGCATATGTTTGAAAAGTGTGTGTGCGTGTGTGTGTGTGTGCGTGTGTGTGTGTGTGTAATAAAATATACTTTATTTGTACTTTTAATCAATTCATATTGTGTCGTTGCTGAATAAAGTATTAATAAAAATTAAAAAAGCCTAACTGCTTTTCAACAAAACAAAGAGGCAGATGAATATACTTTGACAATCATTTTAGCTACAATATTTAAATGTAATCTTGGATGTAGACAATAAATGGAAGAAATGAATAAAAAATGACTTTTTTTCATTTATTTTGAGTAAAGAAATTTGCAAAGAAAATTGCACAGAACAGGATGAAACTGTTGTAGTGTCAAATTAGATAAAGTGTATTTAAGGGGTCATGAACTGCCTTTGTTTTTATATTTTGTACTTTTCTCTGAGGTCCAATTATCAACCTCACATCAAAAAACATTACAGTTTTTAAGTATTAGACTATTTTCTGTCCTGTTTTGTAAACACTGTAAAAACTCATAGTACAACCGTATATATAAAGGATCCCCTGACTGATATTACATTATATAATACTGTTATTACATCTGATACCCACATTTAGTCAAGAACATCTTAAAAGTGTATTTTCATAACTGTTACCATGATGTACACCACTCCTGACCCAGACATACTCTTGACCCAAAACACCCTCCACTCCCAGATGGTTAAGTTTCCTCTAGAGTGCTTTTTTGAGTGCTTGGATTCCAAAAGGAAGCAGATGTCAGTGAATTTAAAAGGCTGGTATCCCATGTGTGTGTGTGTATGAGTGTGTATTTGTTCACTCTCGATGGCAGTAACATTACAACATTTTGTATCCAATAAATGCAGGCGGTGTGTATAGAAGGATTGTGGGTGTCCATGGGAGAGGGCTAATGTGTACGTAAGTGTTATTTATTGGGTGAGCTTGAAGTGTTTACTGCAGGGACAAGAGACAGTGTCAGTCCAGTCTAATCCCTCTACCAACAGCAACACCATCCTTTTTCTCTCTCTCCATCTCTTTCCCCTCCGCTTTCTCTCTTAATCTGTCTGAACACACACTCTGCAGGGTTAATGGACTACATCTTTCTCTCTCTCCTGCTGTAAATCATCCTGCCTTCATTTAGACCCTCTCAGGCAGATGTTTTTAACCAAGAGGAGTCAGGGTCTTGCTCACAGAGCAGGTGGACCTAGCCTGGAAACGGCCAACTTGGTGCACCAATAGAACCACACACGCGGTCTTATGTGTATGTGTGTGCGTGTGTGTTTGTGTGTGTGTGTGTGTGTGTGTGTGTGTGCACGCATGTTGCATTAATAGCTGAGGCACGTTCAATAGAAGGGAGGAGGAAACACGCTTTAGTGCCAGAAGATGAGAAAGTTCAGTCAAGGTGATTGGATTAGCTTCTCTTTTGCACTTAGAGCAGAAAGGCACTGGATGAGTGTGTGTATCAGTATAGAGGAGAACATACAGTGTCCACTTTTTTCGCCACTTGACAATCGCATAATGTTCAGATGCATAATTTATTTATGCAGCTAGATGTTATATGAAGATGTAATGCTGACTTGTGTATTCACTTATTGAATATATTTCCATAGATTCAAAACATTAATTTGGTATACATTTCATTGACATTTCAAAGGAACTAATTAAGTTACAGGAAGTAGAAAGTTGTGTTCCTTATGTCTTACTTTATTGGATGACTGAGACACTACTGCATCCAAACTACTTTTTTTTTTTTTTTACTTTGGAAGTGTTTTCACTCCTGGCTTAGTGTGCATGCAACAAAAAGAAGTGTCACACCTAAATCTAATAATATATTTTTTTTAATTAAATGAATACTTCACCTTCAGATAAAAAAAATCTGTCTGAGCCCCGATTTCATAGTCAAGGCTTAAAGCCTTCATTTTCATACTTTTCAGTTGGCCAAGATTTCTAAAAATCTTTTCTTTGTATTGGTCTTTTTGTAATATTCACACATTTTCTAAGATACTGAATTTGGGATTTTCCTTAGTTGTCAGTTATAATCATCAAAATTAAAAGAGATAAACATTTGAAATATATCAGTCTGTGTGTAATGAATGAATATAATATACAAGTTTCACTTTTTGAATGGAATTAGTGAAATAAATAAACTTTTTGATGATATTCTAATTATATTACCAGCACCAATATAATACTCAAGTCAGTTTTCACACTTCCTTTATGTCCTTTTTGGGGGCTTGAAAGTTTTGGACCCCATTGACCTTCATGGATGAAAACAGACTGAACATTTTCCAAAATATCTTCTTTGTGTTTACAGTTTACAGTTTACATGGGTACTACAACATAATCATGGCTTATGAGGACACTTCATGATGCAAATTTGAAACAAACATGCACAACATCATTATTGTCATGCACAATCAGCAGAAATCAAAATGGGCTGACTGTTAACAGACACAAAACAGGCATACTTTAAATTCTCGGCAAAGAAAAGCTTTTATGTTGCTTCTTGCATATATCACAACACTTTCAAACGGAAAGTGTCCACATATGTCAATGTTTCGTTACATTGGTTGTTGTAAGTAAATTGTGGCATTTTGGAAATTAAATGTCCAGTGAGTGGTGCTAAAATTACAGTTAACAAAAGCAAATGTGAGATAAAAATGCATTTGCTAAAGCAACCATGCCATTTCAGCTTGCTCAAAAAAGTCTTTGAGCTCTTTTATTACAACTTATGTTTAATGGGATTCAAATGTGTACAACACTGTACCAGGTCAGCAAGTCCGAAAAATGGGTCACACTTCATTTTAAGGTCTAATACACACAATTAACAAACCATTAACTACAACTTTTGCCTCAATAAACTGCTAATGTGCTGCTTATTAATTGTTAGTAAGGTAGATAAGTTTAGGTATTGGGAAAGATTAAGGATGTAGAACATGGTCATGCAGAATATGTGCTTATAAGTACTAACAAACAGCAAAAGTGTAAATAATAAGCAACTAGGTAATATAGTGAGAATTAGAATAAAGTTTTACAGAAAACAGTACGGAAAAGCCATATATGGAGCTGGTTATGTAATAAAAAAGTCAAAATATTTTGCTTTACAATCACGTACTAAGACAAAAGTTTTTGAGATCACGATATTGCGCACAGGAAAAATAGTATTGTAACACAGAAAAAGGCCTTTATTAATTAACAATCTTTCCCTGTAATAATAATTGTGTGAGAAGGAATAAAAGTTGTTGGTGTTTTACTGCCACTGGTGTCCACTGGAAACTGCTGTGAATTGTATAGGTACGTTTTTTGGAGTTTAATGAAAAATATAGGTAAGGGCATGTTTATCTAATAAGCCTATGTTAATTGATCCACATATTCATTAAAAAAAGTAAATTTGTAATGCATTACCTAAAAACATGCACATGCACCCAGGTGTTTTCTTAACACATATTGTGTTACAGTAAAATGATTCAGCATACATAACAGATACTGAGGTGTAAGTAATGATAATTAGAGATGCTGTGGGATTTATGATTACCATTACAGTCTGATTCAAGTACCACACACATACATAGAAAGAGAAAGAAACATGCTGGGAATGTTTTCTCCAGGCTTTCTTGTGCTTGCAGATATATATGTCTGTTCTCTCACTGTTTTTCCTCTCTCTTTCTCTCTCTCTCCTCCTATCTTTATATAC
>NW_020525401.1:0-58621 GCF_003368295.1 Carassius auratus | reverse complement strand
GGGTTTTTATGTTTTTATATTTATATACATAGTTTTTGTGGTTTTATTTATGTTCTTATATTTATATATATAGTTTTGTGGTTTTATTTATGTTTATATTTATATATATAGTTTTGAGGTTTTATTTATATTTTTATATTTATAAAAATGATACAGTCAATGATATCAATGATATTTCCCCCCATTTTAAATTATTATTATCCAAAAAAAGGACAACTTTTTGTGACATTTTTAAATAAAAGATCAAAATGATTAACAATGCAGATTAATTTTCACAGCCTCCTTTGATCATATTTACCAAGGGTGCCGATATTTTTGCCCATGACTGTATATATATAAAACATAAAAAAACCTCAAAACTATATATATATATATATATATATATATATATATATATATATATATATATATATATATATATATATATATATATATATATGTACATACACATAGTTTTGAGGTTTTATTTAGGTTTATACATTTATATTCATAGTTGAGGTTTTCTTTGTTTTTATATTTTATACATAATTTTGTGGTTTTATTTATGTTTTTATATTTATATATATATATATAGTTTTGAGGTTTTATGTTTTATATATATATCTATATATATATATATATATATCTATATATATATATATATATAGATATATATATATAGATATATATATCTATATATATATATCTATATATATATATATATATATATATATATATATATATTATATATATATATATAGTTTTGAGGGTTTTTTATGTTTTTATATTTATATACATAGTTTGTGGTTTTATTTATGTTCTTATATTTATATATATAGTTTTGTGGTTTTATTTATGTTTTATATTTATATATATAGTTTTGAGGTTTTATTTATATTTTTATATTTATAAAAATGATACAGTCAATGATATCAATGATATTTCCCCCCATTTTAAATTATTATTATCCAAAAAAAGGACAAATTTTTGTGACATTTTTAAATAAAAGATCAAAATGATTAACAATGCAGATTAATTTTCACAGCCTCCTTTGATCATATTTACCAAGGGTGCCGATATTTTTGCCCATGACTGTATATATATAAAACATAAAAAAAAACCTCAAAACTATATATATATGTACATACACATAGTTTTGAGGTTTTATTTAGGTTTATACATTTATATTCATAGTTGAGGTTTTCTTTGTTTTTATATTTTATACATAATTTTGTGGTTTTATTTATGTTTTATATTTATATATATATATATAGTTTTGAGGTTTATGTTATATATATAATATATATATATATATATATATATATATATATATATATATAGTTTTGAGGGGTTTTTTATGTTTTTATATTTATATACATAGTTTTGTGGTTTTTATTTATGTTCTTATATTTATATATATAGTTTTGTGGTTTTATTTATGTTTTATATTTATATATATAGTTTTGAGGTTTTATTTATATTTTTATATTTATAAAAATGATACAGTCAATGATATCAATGATATTTCCCCCCATTTTAAATTATTATTATCCAAAAAAAGGACAAATTTTTGTGACATTTTTAAATAAAAGATCAAAATGATTAACAATGCAGATTAATTTTCACAGCCTCCTTTGATCATATTTACCAAGGGTGCCGATATTTTTACCCATGACTGTATATATATAAAACATTAAAAAAACTCAAACTATATATATATGTACATACACATAGTTTTGAGGTTTTATTTAGGTTTATACATTTATATTCATAGTTTTGAGGTTTATTTATGTTTTTATATTCATATACATAGTTTTGAGGTTTTCTTATGTTTTTATATTTTATACATAATTTAGTGGTTTTATTTATGTTTTTATATTTATATATATATAGTTTGTGGTTTATTTATGTTTTTATATTTATATATATAGTTTTGTGGTTTTATTTATGTTTATATTTATATATATAGTTTTGAGGTTTTATTTATATTTTTATATTTATAAAAATGATACAGTCAATGATATCAATGATATTTCCCCCATTTAAATTACTATTATCCAAAAAAAGGACAAATTTTTGTGACATTTTTAAATAAAAGATCAAAATGATTAACAATGCAGATTAATTTTCACAGCCTCCTTTGATCATATTTACCAAGGGTGCCGATATTTTTACCCATGACTGTATATATATAAAACATTAAAAAAACTCAAAACTATATATATATGTACATACACATAGTTTTGAGGTTTTATTTAGGTTTATACATTTATATTCATAGTTTGAGGTTTATTTATGTTTTTATATTCATATACATAGTTTTGAGGTTTTCTTTATGTTTTTATATTTTATACATAATTTAGTGGTTTTATTTATGTTTTTATATTTATATATATATAGTTTTGTGGTTTTATTTATGTTTTATATTTATATATATAGTTTTGAGGTTTTATTTATGTTTTATATTTATAAACATAGTTTTGTGGTTTTATTTATGTTAATTATTATCAGGTTTCTGTTTGCTTCTTCGTTTTAGGACATATTTTGTTTCATGTGTTAGAAAATAAATGACAATAAATAACCTTGAACCTTGATGCCATTGAATAGTCTCATCTGGTTAAAAATTATTTAGTGGTCTGCTGATACTAGGTTTGATTCTAAAAAAGCCTTGCATTTACAGGAAAAAAAAATGAAAGTGAAACTTTTCAAGCTTTTTTTATTATTATTACAGGGAGGAGCTACAGTTAGACATAAAATTCCAAACAACAACAAACTCTCTCTCTCTCACACACACACACACACACATCGTTTTGAGGTTTTATTCATGTTTTATATATATATATATATATATACTCCAGCATGATTATAAACATGAAATAATAAACGGAGCAATTCCAATAGGGTCCTCGCACTGCCGTGCTCGGGCTCTAATTATCCAGCCATGGCTTCCTGTTTCTCAGAAATATAAAGAGGAGGGAAAACAAAGCCCAATTTCCCTTAATCATCCATCAAAATGAGAAAAACCAAAGAATATATTTCTGATGTCCAGCAAAAGATAATTGAGCTTCGCAGATTAGTGAAGTGTCTTTAAGAAAAGAGCTAGAGCAGTGAAAATTCCCATTTCCACCTTCAGGGCAATAATTAATAAGCTGGAGAACACAGCTGGAGAACTGCAGAAAATAGTTGAGTCTTGGGTTCAGAAAACCTTTAAAAAATAGTCAAACAGAACCTACATCAACACATGTTGTTTGGGAGAGTTACAAGAAAAAATAATTCTAGCTCATCCAAAAACAAACTAAAGCATATTCAGTCATCAGCCACGACTGGAACTTCAACTAGGACTGGCTTCTATGATCAGATGAAACTAACAACTGAGCTTTTTAGCAGCAAACACTCAAGATGGGTTTGGTGAAAACAGGGATAAAAAGTACCCCATGTGTACAATTAAATATACTGCTATATTTTTTATGTTGTGGGCCTATATTTCTGCTGGAGGTCCTGGACATCTTGTTTAGACACATGGCATCATGGATTCTATCAAATACCAACAGATAAAAAATCAGTAAGTGACTGACTCTGTTAGAAATCTTATAATGGTCCATGTTTGGATCTTCCAACTGTACAATAATCCAAACACAAACCTCAGAAATAACACAGAAATGGGTCACTGAGCACAAAACCAAGCTTCTGCTATGGCCATTCCAGTCCTATGACCTGAACCCTGCAGAACATGAGAGGAGTGAACTGAAGAGGAGAAGCGCCAACATGGAGCTGGGAATCTAAAGGTTCTGGACTGATCCTGGATGAAGGAATGGTCTCTGATCTCTTGTCCGGTGTTCTCTATCCTCATCATGCATTATAGGAGAAAACTCAGAGCTGTTAAACTGGAAAATGGAGGTTTCAAAAAGTATTGAATAAAAGGTTGCTGTTAATTGCGGTCAATGTGTATTAGAGAGAAAAAAAAATCATAATGATATTTCCCCCCATTTTAAATTATTATTATCCAAAGAAAGGATACATTTTTGTGAAATTTTCAAATAAAAGATCAAAATGATTAACAATGCAGATTAATTTTCACAGCCTCCTTTGATCATATTTACCAAGGGTGCCGATATTTTTGCCCATGACTGTATATATATATAAAACATAAAAAAACCTCAAAACTATATATATATGTACATACACATAGTTTTGAGGTTTTATTTAGGTTTATACATTTATATTCATAGTTGAGGTTTTCTTTGTTTTTATATTTTATACATAATTTTGTGGTTTTATTTATGTTTTTATATTTATATATATATATATAGTTTTGAGGGTTTTTTATGTTTTTATATTTATATACATAGTTTTGTGGTTTATTTATGTTCTTATATTTATATATATAGTTTTGTGGTTTTATTTATGTTTTATATTTATATATATAGTTTTGAGGTTTTATTTATATTTTTATATTTATAAAAATGATACAGTCAATGATATCAATGATATTTCCCCCCATTTTAAATTATTATTATCCAAAAAAAGGACAAATTTTTGTGACATTTTTAAATAAAAGATCAAAATGATTAACAATGCAGATTAATTTTCACAGCCTCCTTTGATCATATTTACCAAGGGTGCCGATATTTTTACCCATGACTGTATATATATAAAACATTAAAAAAACTCAAAACTATATATATATGTACATACACATAGTTTTGAGGTTTTATTTAGGTTTATACATTTATATTCATAGTTTTGAGGTTTATTTATGTTTTTATATTCATATACATAGTTTTGAGGTTTTCTTTATGTTTTTATATTTTATACATAATTTAGTGGTTTTATTTATGTTTTTATATTTATATATATATAGTTTTGTGGTTTTATTTATGTTTTTATATTTATATATATAGTTTTGTGGTTTTATTTATGTTTTATATTTATATATATAGTTTTGAGGTTTTATTTATATTTTTATATTTATAAAAATGATACAGTCAATGATATCAATGATATTTCCCCCCATTTTAAATTATTATTATCCAAAAAAAGGACAAATTTTTGTGACATTTTTAAATAAAAGATCAAAATGATTAACAATGCAGATTAATTTTCACAGCCTCCTTTGATCATATTTACCAAGGGTGCCGATATTTTTACCCATGACTGTATATATATATAAAACATTAAAAAAACTCAAAACTATATATATATGTACATACACATAGTTTTGAGGTTTTATTTAGGTTTATACATTTATATTCATAGTTTTGAGGTTTATTTATGTTTTATATTCATATACATAGTTTTGAGGTTTTCTTTATGTTTTTATATTTATACATAATTTAGTGGTTTTATTTATGTTTTTATATTTATATATATATAGTTTTGTGGTTTATTTATGTTTTTATATTTATATATATAGTTTGAGGTTTTATTTATGTTTTTATATTTATAAACATAGTTTTGTGGTTTTATTTATGTTAATTATTATCAGGTTTCTGTTTGCTTCTTCGTTTTAGGACATATTTTGTTTCATGTGTTAGAAAATAAATGACAATAAATAACCTTGAACCTTGATGCCATTGAATAGTCTCATCTGGTTAAAAATTATTTAGTGGTCTGCTGATACTAGGTTTGATTCTAAAAAAGCCTTGCATTTACAGGAAAAAAAAATGAAAGTGAAACTTTTCAAGCTTTTTTTATTATTATTACAGGGAGGAGCTACAGTTAGACATAAAATTCCAAACAACAACAAACTCTCTCTCTCACACACACACACACACACACACATTGTTTTGAGGTTTTATTCATGTTTTATATATATATATATATATATATATATATATATATATATATATATATATACAGTCATGGGCAAAAATATGGGCACCCTTGGTAAATATGATCAAAGGAGACTATGAAAATTAATCTGCATTGTTAATCATTTTGATCTTTTATTTGAAAAATTCACAAAAATCTAACCTTTCATTGGATAATAGAGAATTTAAAATGGGATGAAACATCATTATGAAATAAATGTTTTGCCGGAGAACTGCAGAAAATAATTGAGTCTCTGGTTCAGAAAACCTTTAAATAAATTGTCAACCAGCACCTACATCAACACATGTTGTTTGGGAGAGTTACAAGAAAAATTATCCTAGCTGATCCCAAAAAAACAACCAGCATATTCATTTATCAGCCACGACTGGAACTTCAAATAGGACTGGCTTCTATGGTCAGATGAAACTAAAAACTGAGCTTTTTAGCAGCAAACACTCAAGATGATTGGTGAACACAGAGAAAAAAAGTACCCTATGTGTACAATTAAATATACTGCTATATTTTTGAGGTCGTGGGCCTATGTGAAACCAAGATGCAAAACCAAGATGGCGGCGTCACACACAGCGGCTTCTCTCTGTCCCAAAAGAACGGTGTTTTCGTGTTTTTTTGTCTTGTGAGTCGCAGTGTTTTTGTACGTCATCTTCGCGTCTACCTGTATGTAAGTGCGCACACAGTCGCAATTTTCTGCTCGATGTAACCCCGATGCTTTTCTCATCATAGCTGGGGATTTCAAGCATGCTGACTTAAAGAGTGTGTTTCCAAAAATACACAAACACATTAACTTTCCAACACGAGGTAATAACATTTTGGACTTTGTTTAAACCACACAAGCCCCTTTCACACTGCCATTCCGGCAAATACACGGGTAAAGTGTTCTGGCAATTATTCCCGGGTCGCTAGATTTTGCACTTTCACACTGCCAGTGATTACCAGGAATATGTGCGTGCTTTCACACACAACCCGTAAAGATCCCGTAATGACACGTGACATCAGGGCGTGACATGTAATGTATGAGTCGAAAACGTCAGACACGTTATACTTTCACTGAAGCAAGCAAACGATCTCGGCGTCAGTGCGGAAAATGACGAACTAACTGATCTCTGCTTCATTACAGTTTGCACATATTTTTTTTGTCGCAAACGTTGATCTTCCTTCAAAACAGCCGTTAAAATAGTTGTGCGATAATGCGCATCATCATCACTTCCACACGGCATTAGATCTGGCTTTTGTTCACACAGCGCTCGTCCCGGGTTGAACCCGGCAATGTTACTAGGTCCCCGACCTGGGTTCAGTGCCGGAATCAATCCCGGGGCGTGTTTGCTGTCACACAGAAGGCAACCCGGCAATGTTCCGGCAATATGCCGGGTCCGACATGCAGTGTGAAAGGGAGCTTACAAAGACAACCCCCCACCTCAGAGCCTCAGACATCACTGTCACAAGACATCACTGTCATGCTAATGCCTGCATACAGACCACTCATTAAAGTCGCCAAACCAGTTCACAAACAGATCATCAGAGGTTATTCAAGACTGCTTCAAAACAACTGACATGTTTAAGCAGGCTGCCACATGCAATACCACCACTGACCTCCAGGAGTACTCAGAGACTGTCACTGCCTACATCAACAAGTGTATTGATGAAAGTGAAAGTGAAAGTGACATCACATTCAGCCATGGTCACACACACAGAGCAGTGAACAAACACACACACTGTGAACACACACCTGGAGCAGTGGGCAGCCATTTATGCTGCGGCGCCCGGGGAGCAGTTGGGGGTTCGATGCCTTGCTCAAGGGCATCTAAGTCATGGTACTGAGGGTGGAGAGAGCACTGTACATGCACTCCCCCCACCCACAATTCCTGCCGGCCCGAGACTCGAACTCACAACCTTTCGATTGCAAGTCCGACTCTCTAACCATTAGGCCACGACTTCCCTGATGTAACAGTCACAACAACCATTAGTGTCCAGGCCAACCAGAAGCCGTGGCTGACTCCTGAAGACACGGAACACTGCCTTCAGAGGTGGAGATGAGGTGGGCCTGAGGACAGACAGAGCCAAACTGTCCCACGGCATCAGAGAGGCTAGGAGACAGCACTCCAGGAGGATACCCCATCAATTCAGCGACAGCAGAGACACTAGGAACCTGTGGCAAGGGATACAGACCATTACGGACTACAAGCCCCCACCACGGACCTGTGACAGCAACATCTCTGCTGAACAAGCTGAACACCTTCTTCGCTCGCTTTGAACGACAAAACAGCATCACTGCACAGAAGACTCCACCTCCTCCCGGCGACCAGGTGATGACGCTGACCCCGGATGGTGAGTAAATCCTTTAGCAGGATCAATGAACGCAAAGCTCCAGGTCCTGACAACATCCCTGGGTGTGTACTGAAAGACTGTGCAGCAGAACTCACTGATGTCTTCACAGACATTTTCAACATCTCACTGAGTCAGGCTGTTGTTCCCAAATGTTTCAAAACTACCACCATCATTCCAGTTCCGAAGAAGCCATCTCCATCCTGCTTCAATGACTACCGTCCTGTTGCACTTATCCCCATCCTCATGAAGTGCTTTGGATGGCTAGTCATGCACCACATCAAGTCTACCCTCCCCCCCTCCCTGGACCCCTTCCAGTTTGCATATCAGTCCAACCGGTCAACCGATGATGCTATCGCCACTGCCGTCCACTCAGCAATCACACATCTGGACAAAAAGGACTCATATGTCAGAATGCTGTTCATAGACTTCAGTTCAGCATTCAACACAATCATCCCTCAACAGCTCATTCACAAACTGGTCCAGCTGGGGCTCAACACTTTGCTGTGCAACTGGCTGTTGGACTTTCTGACTGGAAGACCTCAGGCAGTACGGGTCGACAGCAACACATCCAGCACCATCAAACTGAACACTGGGGGCCCCCAAGGATGTGTGTTGAGACCCCTCCTCTTCACTCTACTGACCCATGACTGCACACAGTCACACAACTCCAACCTCTTCATTAAGTTTGCAGATGACACGACTGTGGTGGGCCTCATTAGCAACAAAAATGAAACAAAACTACAGGAGTGAGGTGAGCCACCTGGCCGAGTGTTGCAGTGACAACAATCTCTCTCTGAACATGGAGAAGACGAAGGAGATTGTTGTTGACTTCAGGAGAGCGCATACTCAGCACGTTCCTCTGACCATCAACAGTGAGACTATGGAGAGAGTGAGCAGCACCAAGTTCCTGGGCGTGCACATCACAGAGGACCTCTCCTGGACTGAAAACACAGCAGCACTGGCCAAGAAATTACAACAGTGTCTCTACTTCCTTTACAAACTGAGGAGAGCCAGAGCCCCAACCCCCATAATGTACACCTTCTACAGAGGCACCATCGAGAGCATCCTGTCGAGCTGCATCACTGTGTGGTATGGCGTCTGCAACGCGTCCTGCCGAAAGACTCTGCAACGCATAGTGAGAGCAGCTGAGAATATCATTGGTGTCTCTCTCACCTCCTTCTAGCACATTTACGGAACCCGTCTCACTTGCAAAGCCCCCTGCATCGCAGGTGATCCCACCCACATGTCACACAACTTCTTCAGTCTGCTGCCATCAGGTAGGAGACTGCGGAGTCTCCAGGCCAGGACCAGCAGACTGAAGGACAGCTTCATCCACCAGGCTGTCAGGAAGCTGAACTCACTCCTGAACTTGCCCCCCCCCTCCCCTCTTCTGCCCCAGGCACCACTGAACTCTGAAACCCCCCCCCCCCAGATCCCACATCCCCAGGTCCTTCCACTCCCCCCCCCCCCGACTATATACGATGACATGCACCAGTCACTTTGTGCAGCATTGGTCTGCTCACTACTTCATTCAGCATGGAACTGACGTCATTCCACTACCTCATCAGTCAGTTAAATAAAATAACTGCTCTTGAGCCCTTTGTCACTTTAATCAGATTAAATAAGTTTTTATTTTATTGCACTAAAAATCTTTTATCCTTTATCTGTTGTTCACTTTATTGATTTCACTCTATCTGCCATGTGCCTTGCGCTGCTTTATTTAACTTTATTTTTAACTTTATTATATGTCTTTTTTACATTCCCTTATTGTATAGTTGTATCTACATTTTATATTTGATCTAGATTTTTAGGCTCTACTGTCAATGTTTTCTGTATGCACCGGGGGTCTGAGAGTAACGCAATTTCGATTCTCTGTATGTATGTACTGTACATGTGGAAGAATTTACAATAAAGCAGACTTTACTTGACTTGACTATATTTCTGCTGGAGGTCCTGAACATCTTGTTTAGATACATGACATATTTGATTCTATCAAATAAAATCAGTAAGTGACTGAATGACGGACTATGTTTGGATCTTCCAACTTTACAATAATCCAAATATAAACCTCAAAAACAACACAGAAATGGGTCACTGAGCACAAAATCAAGCTTCTGCCATGGCCATTCCAGTCCTCTGACCTGAACCCTATAGAAAATGAGTGTTGTGGACTGAAGAGGAGAAGCACCAACATTGAGCTGTGAATCTAAATGGTCTGGAGTGATCCTGGATGGAGGAATGGTCTCTGATCTCTTGTCAGGTGTTCTCTAACCTCATCAGGCATTATAAGAGAACATTTTGAGCTGTTAAAATGAAGGTTTCAAAAAGTATTGAATAAAAGGGTGCCGTTAATTGTGGTCAATGTGTATTAGAGAAAAACATTTATTTCATAAAGACATTTCCCCCCATTTTAAATTCCTATAATCCAAAGAAAGGGAAAAAAAATTCAAATAAAAGATCAAAATGATTAACAATCCAGATTAATTTTCACAGCCTCCTTTGATCATATTTACCAAGGGGGCTGATATTTTTGCCCATGACTGTGTATATATATCTATCTCTCTCTCTCTCTCTCTCTCTCTCTCTCTCTCTCTCTCTCTATATATATATATATATATATATATATATATTTTTTTTTTTTTTTTTTTTACGTTTATTTTTTTTGTTAAATACACATAGTTTTGAGGTTTTATGTTTTTATATTTTATACATAGTTTTGTGGTTTTATTTATGTTTTTATATTTATATATATATAGTTTTGTGGTTTTATTTATGTTAATTATTATCAGGTTTCTGTTTGCTGCTTCTTTTTAGGACATATTTTGTTTCATGTGTGAGAAAATAAATGACAATAAATGACCTTAAACCTTGCCATTGAATAATCTCATCTGGTTAAAAAATATTTAGTGGTCTGCTGATACTAGGTTTGATTCTAAAAAAGCCTTACATTTACAGGAAACAAAATATGAAAGTGAAACTTTTTAAGCTTTTTTTTTATTATTATTACAGGGAGGAGCTAGATTTAGACATAAAAACCAATGCAGATGATTTCTGCAGCTACAAATGAAAAGCAGATTCAAGGGGAAATCAAATTAACAGTAAGTCTTTTTGGGCTTTATTTTACCACAGATACTCAGAATATTAACTTTTCTGATTCTAAAAGTTTAAATACTTAAATTACTTTCCGTATGGATGACACTAATCTTTATTGTGTCCTTGTTGAATTAAGGGATTTAGAATAAAATAAATATAATTGTATATAAAATATATTGTATTAAACAAGTAATTTGACAAAGCTTTGACTTTTTTATTATATAATAGGGATATATTTTCTTCAAAGTTTTTTTTAACCGTATAAGCCATTATAGGAGACAAAGTCTTGAGGCTTTAAAAAACAGTATCTGCAGATATAGACTTAGGCAACTTGGGTTTCAGAGGGAGAGCTTGCAGTGGACGAGAATCTGCAAAAGGACTAAACTGCAAACCAGGAACAAAAGTGAGTAAAGCAGTCTTCTTAAACATCTGATTCTGTGTAAATGTAAATATGGAAAAGTTTCAAATCTAAAAAGTATTAATGACACCTTAATGTAAAGTTTAAAAAAAAATCTGAAAGTTTTTGCTTGAAAATTATTAAGAACAAATCTGAGTACAAACAAAAATGTAGCATTCATTTCTATTTGTACAGGGGTGGAAAAATGAATACATATCTTGATTGTTTGATTTCTACATGTAGGCGGGAATGAAACACCCTTTTCTGCTAATTGTGGCATTACCATTTTTTCCTCAGTTTTGCGTGGCTAGTACTTCACTGCTGCAGTTGTTTTGATGATTAACGCATTTATTGAAACTACATCTCTTTTTTTATTCAAACAACCATACTAACGAATGGAGCAGAGTCTAGACGGGCTTTCTTCTGTGTAGACCTAAATTCAGTTTAGCATGAGTTGTGTTTCGCAGGGTTTGATGGCTGTCACATCTTAGCCTCCTCACTTAATAATAAAAAAAGTAAAATTAATTAAATTAATAGTTGAATTAATTTGAGACTTCAAATTCCTCATTTGTAAGTCGCTTTGGATAAATGCGTCTGCTAAATGACTAAAAAGTAAAAATGTAGACAAATTAAATTAAACAGAATCACTTTTTTATATGTTTGGTTGTCTGTGTTTTTGATAATGAACAGGCTGCGATATCAAATGAGCAAAGCCAGAACTGATATGATGGGTGAGTGTGCGAGCTGACATGTTCATTTATAGTGATACAGATTATAGTGATACATCATTTGAAATGGAAAAACATTTAAATATATGGACATCCAAAATGACAGTAAATTCATGGCTTTGAAAAATAAAGAAATAATACAATGTGGTGCTTTAGCCTCCTTGAAAGTCTTTCTGGCACATGCCCAGACACAAACATGAACCAAAACACAGCTCGTGTGCTTATTTTTAGAAGTCTACCTACATTTAAATCATTGCATGGTAAATGCATTATATAAGTGACTTTGGAATAAATTACACCATGAACTTTATTTTTTTACAAATCGTAAAAAGGTAAAAGGTTAAGGTAAGTGGTTGCAAACAATTTATTTTAGCTACATTTAAATAAACAAATTAATCTGAAGGTTAGTGAAGTAAATTAGTTTATTTAAATGTAGCTGAAATAAATTGATTTAAAAAAATCAATTTCATCTCATGTGCAGAAATCGGATATTCAAGCTGAATATTTCTATTTTTTGTCATTCCTGGAAAAAAAGAAAAGAAAAAGAAAACTAGCATAATATTTTTTTTTCTTTTTTAAATTAATAAATAAAAAAATGAAATAAAAGAACAATTTTTACTTTTTTTCTTCTTTCAATGTTAGAAAACGACATACACAGATTAGAAAAGTGTACTGAATTATTTTTCAGTATAGCAGGCAGAATATTCAAAAGCCAAAATATAAAGTATATATCTATTGTAGCAACAATCACTTTCTGGGGAATAATTAACTCAAATGAAGTGAATATTCATGAGTCTATGAATATAACGTGCTTATTGCTTACAAATATTAAATTACCTAAAGAGGTAATATTTAATCATTTAAAGGTAACCTTTACTAGAATTAATTTAAGTTATCTAGACAATCTGTTCGTCCAGCGAACTGGAAGCTAGACTTCCTTATCAAAATTCAATAAAAATACCCTTCTTACAAACTCCAAGAAATATTAATCTTCTGATCAGGAAAAAACAATATTTTCTGTGTCTGTACTACTAAGATTACTGAAATTAATTAATATAAAAACAAAGCTCGTAGCGTAGATCACACGATTCAAGGACTTCGATCTCAATGAGCAATAACACAATTCAATTCAAGCAAATTATAGGATTTAATAGAAACAGACTAAAGAGTACATAACTACAATTCACATGGAGTAAATATGAGTATATAGCAAAACGAAAATACAATTTAAACAAGGTAAACGAACAAGAATAATATTGAGATAAATGAGAGAGAGAGATAAAGAGAGAGAGAGAGGGAGAGAAAGTGAAAGTGAAAACCAATCTCAGCGTGACAATTTCAAACAGTTAACTTTGCAAGAGACCCCAAGTCATTGAATAATTTCACAAACATGGAATAGCCTAGACAACCTTAAACAGCAATTTTATTTGCGATAAAAGAAAGTACTTGCTTTGATCTGGCTCTTGTGCGTAGCTGTGCTCAAATTGTCCGTCCGTGCTTTCCAGAGCAGATGATGCGTGAGCTCGATGGTTAACGCGAAGGTAAACTTTGCCAAAAGATGATTAGACTTAAGTTTGTTTGGCTCGTGAAGACAATTGAACGAAGTCAAATATCCGAAGACAATAAAGAAAAACTAAAATGAAATGAAAAGTAAAGAAGAATAAACGGAGAACTTCTTGAAGTCCAGTTGCAAAGCTGGGAACCCCTTTTCTCTCTGGCGGAATGCCAAGAATACCGGTTTCCCTAAGTTTTACGTAACCCTAGGTTCACACCTATTTTTGAGTATGAGCCAATGAAGTGTAAACAAACTGAGGCGGGAAAAATCTTCTTTGTTTGCTGATCTCCGCCCACTGGTCTAATTTATGGCGATGACAAAATTAAACATTTTTCTTAAGCAAGATCGTTCCTCTGAAACAATGCATCTTTTTGTAATTTGCTATCAAGATTCGTTACAGTCGTGTTTTTACGATTATACAGACACCAAGAACTATGATTTTATCCATCAAGTATACAGAGATATTTAGTTATTCTTAACTAAATGCATATAAAGTTTGCATTAAACACACAGTAACATTCATATATTCCACTATGCCTCATACATACATTTGAGCACAAAAAGGGAGACATTAAAATACATTTAGAGGTAGTTTTAAAAAGAAGTGTCCATGGGCTAGCAAAATTGCTTGTGCCTGTTTGTGAATGTGTGTGCGTCTTTTTCGCTGGAATGTGGGATCGAAAGGCGGGGGTGTTTGTCTTCCCTTTTGAAGTTCGATATCGCATCTCTGAATAGTTTCCAAGGTGTTATATCTCTCATCCACGCCAGGACGTTGCCGTCATGCTGGCGCCCAGGGTGGTGAGTTATGTTGTAAGAGGGTTGTAAAATGAAGGTCCTTGTTTTTTCTTTAACTCACGTTCTGGTCTTTGAGTGTAGAATGTGTCAAAGAGTCAGGATTCATTAATATGGAACAGATGGTTGAATACCATCCGCTCATTGGTGTTACACTATTTTTACTTGTGATTTTAAAATATCTATATTTTCTTTTTTAATCATTATTTTTCAAGAAAAACAGTCATCAGCCACTATCACAGGAAAAAACTGGCCATTGTCCGGGTGAGTACATTATCAGTTTTTTTTTACATTTGAATAATGTATAATACTGTACTACACAATATTATTCTTAATCAAATAAATGCAAGTTTGGTTGATATAAGAAACATTTTTCAAAAACATGATGTTTGAAATGTAGATCTCATCTCATTATGTAGTGAATATACAATTCCTGATACTTGATAAATGATGTCAAACATTTTTCCATATTCAAGAGATCTCTAAGAAATCAGGTTAATTAAACATTTGTTGAATAGCATTTAACAAACAAACAATAAATGCATTTATAAATAAATAAAACAAATGAAATTAATACACGCCTGTGCAAGATCACTTAAATGTCGAATGATTCTTACACCTGTTTCACACATACTCTGTATGCAGTCTGTGTGCGTTATGTATGTGGTGCAAAAGCAGCACAGACTCATTGTGCTTTCACACAGGACGTGTTTGCAGTCCGCTACTGATCTGCGGCGGTTTAAGCCACAAACACAACATTTGTCCATTATTTTGATTTCAAATCATTTTAAAAAATATATATTTTTCGGCATTGTGACTCTTTTATCACAGAGCAGTTACAATATTCCATAATCATAGACATTAGTTTAAACTCAATAAATATAAACAACATATTATTCATGCATTTGACTTCTAGGTTTGTATAATAAGCTGCTCAAGCAAGCGGCAAACCATTTTAACTTAACTTAAGCATACTTTTCTTGTTAGGAAATCGCCCATATTTAAAATTGAAACACCACTGACAGAAACAGTCGTCTCTCGTGCCTTTTGCATTAAAATATTTATTACAAGCAATCCCACTGATCTTATTGAACTTTTTTTTTCTGCTTCCATAAAACCATATTTTCTGCTTTCATAAAATCTATATTATGTTGCCTTGTTTCTCTAAAGTTGCTCTTTTTCTTGTTTTAAATCTAGCCAAAACCCATGTGTTGCATGTGAAACACAGTAGGCTTTAATTAGTACACATTTATTGTGAAATGACTGCATTTCCATGTCAATCCATGTTCATTTTTCGAACAAAGCACTGTCACTATAATTCAGCTTGTGCAGCACAGCAAAAATAGACTCGGTACGTAAATGATCGCTGCACTGCTGCTGACGCACCGCTCCTGGACCACACTGATGGACCACAACTGCCTGAAGTGTGAACGCTGGAATCCATTAAAATACGCACTGCAGACGGAGTATGTGTGAAACAGGCGTTAATCATATCACCATCCAGTAACTACATTACTTCAAATTTTAAATGAAGGGTATTTGCTTTTACATAAAATTAAAAGGTTACCATTTAGATTTATTGTATTAACAATAGAGGCTATACAGTAGGGCCTCAAAAGGTGCATGTAACAAAAGGTGATCAATGAACTCTAAAAAAGTAAATAGTGAATGTTTAACATTCTCTTAATTGTCTAAATAAATTAGGCTAATTGCAAGAGTTATATATTTAAATTGAAGTTTGTACAAAAACAAATAAAAATAAAACTGTTCTCCTTTGGTTCTCCATGTGCAAGGATGTGAAAAAGGCAGAAATCAATAGCACATTAATGCTAAAATGCAGAATGAGTTATTTTATGAATGTAAATAATTTTTCTTTCATGTTTGTATTTTACAATCTCGTATAAGTGCACTTTATTCACATTTACTTGTGCATTAAATTACAAACAAAGAATACATCAGCTTTTACCTTATATTGCGATCTCGATTTGCAGAATAGCAATTTTAATAACCTATCGAGAGACGTTCTGAAGAGTAATGCATACATGCATGTAGTTTTACAGCTTTTAATCTCCTTTTTCATGACTTAAATGACAGAACTATGACAGTGTATGGTCTTAGTTTCTTGCACACTTTATTTATGATATAAGTGATATAGTGTCACGTTTATGTTCATGGTTGGTTCCTTTTTTCTTTATTTGGTCATGTTCCTGTGTACATTAGATCCTCTGCTCATTGTCTAATAATTTGTCAGCCTGTATCACCTGTTCTACCCCCATCTATTTTAGTTCCTGTGTTTTCCTTTCGAAAGGGAACTCTACACTGTGTCCTCTAGAGGGGTAGTTGGCTCCAGCGTGACCGGTGTCTGAAGCATGAATGAAAAAATGAAAATGAACTTGACATTTGCAGGTGGCAGCCTATGATATAAACAATAAGCGAGTGCAGGTATAAAAGAGAACCTGCGGAAAAACCTCTTTGTCTTCAAGCCTTATGTATGGGAGCACATGCTTTTGAATCATGAGAGAGAAGAATGCGCTGACTGTTTGCATTTGTGGAACTACTAGAGCAGAGGTCTGTACTTGAGTTTTTGTCAGCGTTTGCACGAGCGCATTCGTCTCTAGGGGGAGATGAACAAGCTTAAAGGGTTAGTTCACCCAAAAATCTAAATTATAAATAAATAAATGTATGCATTTAGCAGACGCTTTTATCCAAAGCGACTTACAGTGCATCCAGGCTATCAAAGGATGTCACTAATAACTCACCCTCATGTCGTTCCAAACCAGTGAAACCTCGGTTTATCTTCAGAACACAGTTTAAGATATTTTAGATTTAGTCCGAGAGCTCTCAGTCCCTCCATTGAAACTGTGTGAATGGTATACTGTCCATGTCCAGAAAGGTAAGAAAAACATCATCAAAGTAGTCCATGTGACATCAGAGGGTCCGTTAGAATCTACATTTTCGAGGGTCAGCATCGAAAATACATTTTGGTCCAAAAATAGCAAAAACCTACGACTTTATTCAGCATTGTCTTCTCTTCCGTGACTGTTGTGAGAGAGTTCAAAACAAAGCAGTTTGTGATATCCGGTTCGCAAACGAATCATTCGATGTAACCGGATCTTTTTGAACCACATGAATATCATTGTGATTTACACCAGAGAAGACAAAGGGCTGCATAATGAGCTGCATAATGAGCCTCTCATTCAGCTTTGCCACTGTGAGTGAGGAGTTGCAAGAAAGAATGTGAGAACAAAATAAAAGTATATAATTTTATGTTTGTAGTTTATTAAGAATATATTTAATTATCCCACAACATAATTTAATATCCACTTGGGGGAGCAGTTAAACAGTTTATTAGGAACAATCAAAGCTGACTTTCAAACAAATGTTTTTGCATCCTTACTCCAGTCACACAATCCTTCAGAAATCCTTTTAACAATATTATTTTCTATTTTTCAAAAAAACCCAATTTATTATTATCATCATTATTATTTTTATTATTATTAATGTTGAAAAGAGCTGAGAATATTTCCAAGTTTTTTTAGGGGGAATAAATTGAAAGAACTGCATTGTTTTTACATTTGTTAGAGTTATCTCTATTTGTTACATTTATATTATTTACATCAAGCTTTTGAATGGTATAGTATTATATTATTAATACTTATTCCTTATTCCTTACTTATTCCTCTCATCGCGAAGCAAACAGTAAAATAAAATAAAAACTTGAAGAACAGTCTGGCTGCTTTTTCTTCTGTGTGGGCGTATTCAAGCCGCGCGCTTCAGTTTGAATCTGAATAGAGCGTTCAGAGCGGGGGCGTGGTCACATTAAATATAATGAAGGGAGATGTGAAAAACAGACATCGCGTTGTTTTCATATGGATTACTTTATCTCAGAATATTTGTTTTCAGCAGCACTTGTTTAGTTTAAAAGTAGACATGTCAGGCTTTCTATAGATATCTCTCTTAATTTTAATGACGTGTTTGTCAAAGAAGATCAGCGCAGACAAAGGCTGCAGACAGCGCACCTTGTTTGTTATCTTTATTTTATAAGTGCACAAAGGTTTTTTGTTATTATGTCTGTATCCAAAAAAAACTAGACCCTTTACAGATTCGATTGATGTATTGCTCTTCTCTCTACGATTAAAACTGAGAGTGTAATTTAAGTTCTTTTCGGGGTTATCAGGAGAAAATGACTCAAAACGCATATATGCGTTAATCGACTCGAAAGGGTTAATCTATAGCTGTATTTATCTGAGATACTAAACACATGATAAACATTTGGACTGCTGTGTGTGTATTTGAGTGCTGAGAACTGCTCGCATGCTGTATATGAGAACTGAGGAAGTGGAGCGTGTGCGCGCGAGAGAGAACACTTCTGTTAGCATGATTTTGCCTATCCCGCCTTCACTAACTTTAAGTTAATCAACAACGAATTGTGACTCCTGGGATAAACGGGATATCTGGTTACCTTACCCCTACCCCTTTTTGTTTTACAGTTATTTCAGGTTGTGAGGCTCTCTGTGAGGCTCCCCAATCAGCTGTTTTTGAGCCTAGTAGCTCCCCTCCCTTTAAGGCTCGCTATGCTGAGATCACAGTTCTTAGTGCTCTCTCAACAGAGCTCTGTAGCTGTTAGGTTGTTAGGCTTTTGTTGGCCTCCTTGATAAGTCGCTCTTTAGGTTGAACTTTCAAGTACTCCCCTCATTTGAGGGCCTTCATACCAATTACCACACTTAGGAGCATGGTTAGTACTCCTAGCTTAGTACTCTCGCTTTTGAGTCATTATGCATTGTAAATGCAGGTGCTCCCAAGAGCTCCGCTTATGCAGTAATATGTAGTAATAGATAGTAACAGGCTGAGGCATCCACTCTTAAGAGCTCCTAAACTAGGATTGCATGTTGTCAGATTTCCTATTGTTTAAGAGAGTTGTTCTGCTTAAATCCCCACTCTCCAGAGCTCTGTTTAGACAGTACTATTGGTATATAGGCTCCTTTTTTTGTGAGCTTCACTAACTGCCTCCAGCACTGAGTGTTGTCAGGTCGCCTCTTGTTCTAGAGAGTCATCATGCTGCAGCCTCCACTCTTAAGAATTTCTCTACAGGGCTGATTGTTGTTAGGCTTCCTCTCATTTGAGAGAGTCATCCTGCTGAAGCCCCATTCTGCATAGCTCGGCTTATATGCAATATCAATGTGTAGGCTCTTTCTTGAGCTTCACAAACTGCCTCTGGTGTTGAGTGTAGCCAGGTCTCCTGTCAATCTAGAGAGTGGTTATGCTGAGACCTCCACTCTTAGAGTAACTTACTTTGGTGGGTGAGCTAGTCTGTGGTGGTGAGCATTGAGCCTGTCTGTAGAGGTTTGTGGCTCAGGTTCGGGCAGGGATGATCTTCCTTGAGTCATTGACTTGACCATTTGGAGTCGATTAACACGTAAATGCGTTATGAGGCATTTTCTCCTGATAACCCCGAAAATAACTTAAATTACACTTTCAGTTTTGATCGTACAGATAAGAGCAATACATCAATTGATTCTGTAAAGGGTCTACTTTTTTTAATACAGACATAATAACAACAAAACTTTGTGCATTAATAAAAAACATAACATACAGGGCGTGCTGTCTGAAACCTTAGTCTGCGGCGATCTTTATTTAGACACGCGTCATGAAAATGAACTGTAACTCAGTGAATACTCAACGAAGAGACATAGAGAGATATATCTATAGAAAGCCTGACACGTCTACTTTTAAACTAAACAAGTGCTGCCAAAAACAGATATTCTGTGATAAAGTAATCCGTATGAAAACAACGCAATGTCCAGTCTTTCACGTCTCCCTTCATTATCTCTAATGCGACCACGCCCCCCACGCTGAACGCGCTTTTGAGATGATAATGTTTAACTGAAGCCTGCAGCTTGAATATGCCCACAACAGAAGACAACGCAGCGAGACTGTTTTTCAAGTTTTTTTTATTTTACTGTTTGCTTCACGATGAGAGGAATAAGACATAATTCACCCCAAAAAAATGTGATGTGGTTGGGGATTTGAGAAATGGATTTCCTCAGAAAAAAGAATGAAGCACTTTATTCAGCAGAGATCATAAACATGAGTAAGTCTCTTTTTATTCATTTATATACTTGTACTAGTTTTCACATAACGTGTAAACATTTTACTAGTTAGACATTTTCCAAACTATAATTCCTGACTAAATGTATAATCAAGTGAAATATTATGAAGTTTCAATAACAATATAAAATACTATACCATTCAAAAGCTTGATGTAAATAATATAAATGTAACAAATAAATGTAATAAACCATTCTGTTTTTTCAATTTATCCCCAAAAACCTGAAAAAAATATTCTCAGCCCTTTTCAAAATTAATAATAATAATGATAATAAAGTAATAATAACGATAATAATAAATGTAAATGTTTTTTTTTTTTTTTTTTTTTTTTTTACAAAATAAGATTGTTAAAAGGATTTCTGAAGGATTGTGTGACTGGAGTAATGATGCAAAAAATTCAGTTTGAAAGTCAGCTTTGATTGTTCCTAATAAACTGTTTAACTACACTTGCAAGTGAGTATTAAATTATGTTGTGGGATAATTAAATATACTACAAACATAAAATTATATACTTTTATTTTGTTCTCACATTCTTTCTTGTATCTCCTCCTTCTCAGTGGCACAGCTGAATGAGAGGCTCATTATGCAGGCCTTTGTCTTCTCAGGTGTAAATCACAATGATATTCATGATAGTTGACGCCTACTCACATATGACTTTTACAAACAAAAAGTGTCTTAGAAAATTTAAATCAATATATTGTTTTCTGTAAGTGAGTAAACAAGATGATTTTCACATAATTTAGAAAGAAAAATTATAGGCTACAAGCTCTCGTTCTCAACAGTCCCCAGAACCAATATTCTGTATGTGTTTTATGGCCTTATTCAAGTGATTCAACATTATCAGTTTTTCACTAACCACGCATAACATTTTTTTTCCGCAAAAACAAAATCATGTACATAAATGCTACTCACATATTATTATAGCCCAGTTTGTGCTGATTACAGTGAGATTAGACTTTAGCCATTTAGATATTTATAAGCAACTGAAAAAAGCACAAATGTCAGGGCATGACAAAACTTCTCCAGGTCCCAAAAATACCCTTAGACCTCAGAGGATTAAAGATTGCAGTTATTTGGGCACTCATCCCTCAGCATGGCATTGTTGGTATACCGTTCCCCTAGCGCCCTCTAGAGGATGCAGCGTGGAGTTCCCTTTTGAAAGGGAACGTGTCAGGTTACGCATGTAACCATGGTTCCCTGAGAATAGGAAACGAGACTCTGTGTCCCATTGCCATGGTTTGGTCATTCCTGCCTGACTCTCCTTCAGAAGTGGATGACGTTTTCCGCAGGCTCTCTTTTATACCTGCACTTTTTTCATTGTTTACGTCACAGGCTGCCGCCTGCCAATGTCAAGTTCATTGTTGTTTTTCATTCATGCTTCAGACACCGGTCACGCTAGAGGCACACCCCCCAGCCCCCTTTAGAGGACACAGCGTTCTCATTCCCTATTCTCAGGGAACCATGGTTACATCTGTAACCAGAGACATTTATGTTATGCCTGTGAACAAGTACCTTCTTTGAGTTCCCTATTAATTCTAAAAGTGGATTATTCGCCTCATCTTAGTCTTCCTTACTGCTGCTAAGTGACACAGGAAAGTTTGTGCACATCTGAAAAGACTACTGTTTGTTGTGGTCATAAAGATGGCAGTTCTGCATAGTAAACACAAACACATTTCTTGTCAAGAAAAAGAAAAGAGAGACAAAATTTAATATTTTTTAGCTTTCACACGTTCCTTGGATGCTCTCATTTCCCAAGTTGTGCTTCCCTTAATCTAAGGCTAATAAATGTATTTCACAATCTGGGTCATTATTTAATACAAAACCACACATAATGTTTCTTCTGTATCTGTGATGAAACGGCGGAGTCAGTTAGATCCATCTGCAGCAGTTTATTAATACAGGTGACTAGGCAGAGAACAGCTAACATAAACTCTGGCTGGCAATGAAAGGGAACTCAAGCAGACGTTCGTAGAGAACTCAGATAATCTAATCAATCAGGTTTCAAAGTCCAGAGATAATAACAATACAGACCAGGGGTAAATCAAAACTTCACAAAATAACAAAGGGGAGAGCAGTCCATATAAAGGGGAGAACACAAGTTGCAGGTGAAAATACTGCAGGTATTCAAGGTAATCAAGATAATTAAGCAGGGTTAGACGGGGATGATTGGGGAGAGAGACACTGGGAAATGCACTCCTAATATTCAGGAGAGAGGGATCTGATGCCGCCAGAGGAGGGCGTAGCAGACCGTTCCATGACAGTATCTCTGTCACTCACTCAGATATTTAGTTAAGATGAGTGCTGTCTGTCAGAGTCTTTAATCAGTTCTGTGAATGACTGTATGATCATTCTTTATAAAGTAGCAACAATGTTGTTTCTAAAGTACAGATAGTATTAAATTAGTATTTTCACCCCAAAAAAGGGTTTTAAGCCAGTTATTGATATATTGTGATGTAGTGTGTAAATAGAAAATATCAGTTTATATTTCCAAACAAATTTTCCAAATTTTCATTTGCCATTAATTTTAATAATAATCCAGTGAGATTTGAATGCACAGTCAGTCTGACAACAGCTAGCGCTCCGGTTTGTCTCAGTTTCATGTGTTTCTTTGTGTGATCACAAACAGACTCGATGATGGTGAGATCAGGTCTTCATGTGGAGCACCGGTTGTTATTGATATTGAGAGAGTGAATTTGTGTAAAAAAAAAAAGTTTTGTACATGTTTAAATCATGCTTTCACCTGAGAATATTCAGTATCTAGAAGCAACAAACAAGTTCCTTGAGAACTATAACTTCCTGCTCATGTCCACTGCTGTCATCATAGCCTTCACATTATTTCTGATCCTTCTCTTTCAAGCTAGCTAAATAGGCTATGTTTAACATGTGAATTCTTGCTAAATATGCAGTTTTATTATGGGCTATTGGTCTGAATTGTACTCGTGTGTGTCAGTGCTCTTGGAGCGAGTGAAAACCACAATGCTCTGACTTTTAAAATATCTGCTTCATTCAAAATCACACCACTCTGCTTCACTCACATACTCTGATTGGAAATCACAGGTATCCTCTATTAGGTTTCAGTGATCACAATTTTTGTAACGTATGTGCTCGTGATTAAATATGTATTCACTTTTGTTGCAATACTTCCATGCATGCAGAAACGATGCAACTGGTGATACAATTTTAAATCATTTGATATTTTAGTGATTCTTCATAGGGGTGTTCACTTCTTTTCTATAGTGTAATTATTAATAAATAATAATTATTATTATTAATTTTCTTCAACCAGCAGTGGAAAAAGCTCAGAAAAAGATAATGAGACCATGCCAGTCTGCAGTTAACAACAATCAAAAAATGTCAAGAGAAATTGCAAGCAGCAAAACCGTGAGAAAAGACTACAGCAATGGAAAGGGCTTAAGTGTTGCACATGATATAAGGAACAACTGGAGCAGAAAAATAGAAGGTGGAAGCAATGAAAACCTACCCATGTTTAAACTCAATCTGGATGAAACAGGGCAGAACAGCGATGGATTCTGCAGAAGAAGCACATTTGGGAAAAACATCACAAAAGAGAATAAGACCATTATGATGATCGGAGCCACAGGTGCAGGAAAAACCACTCTGATTAACACCATGATCAACTACATTATGGGAGTGGAGTGGAAAGATGACTTTCGGTTTGTGCTGATAGATGAAGGAAAGCACAAATCTCAGGCTGAAAGTCAGACATCAGAGATCACAGCATATCAGATTAATCACATGGATGGTTTCCGATTCCCATATTCTCTGACCATTGTGGACACACCAGGCTTTGGTGACACCAGAGGAATCTCACATGACCAGAAAATCACAGCACAGATTCAGGAGTTCTTCTCTGCACGTGGAGGGATCGACTGCATTGATGCTGTGTGTTTTGTAGTACAGGCTTCACTTGCCCGTCTAACACACACACAGAAATATGTCTTTGACTCCATTCTTTCCATATTTGGGAAGGACATTGCTCAGAACATCCTTGTGCTGGTCACCTTTGCAGATGGGAAAAGACCTCCTGTTCTCGAGGCCATCAAAGTCGCTGATGTGCCCTGCTCTACCACTGAGTCTGGAGATCCTCTTCACTTCAAGTTCAACAACTCTGTTCTGTTTGCTACCAATAACACATCAGCACATGACGAGGAGTCTGACTGTGACAACTTTGATGAAATGTTCTGGAAGTTGGGTTTTTCCAGCATGAAGAAATTCTTCACATCCCTTATCACGATGAAAACCCAGAGCTTGTCTCTCACACAAGAAGTCTTAAAAGAGCGAAAGCAACTAGAAGTGCATGTGCAGGGTCTCCAGCCCCAAATAAATGCTGGTCTGACAAAACTGGACGAAATCAAGAAGACAAGAGCTGCTTTGGAGCAGCACAAGGCTGAGATGGATGCAAACAAGGATTTTGAATATGAATTAGAAGTAACTGTCCCAAAACAGATTAAAAACAACACTAGCTACTACTTAACCAACTGCCAAAAATGTTTCTTCACATGTCATGATACATGTGTTTATGCAGATGACCGTGATAAACATAAGTGCTATGCTATGACAGATGGAAAGTGTAGGATCTGTCCTGGAAAGTGTCCCTGGGATGTGCACTTTAATCAGATGTACAAATGGGATTATGTCTCAGAAAAGAGAAAGGAAACTTATCAGGATTTAAAAAAGCGATTTGAGGATGCGCATGGACAGGTCATGTCAAAAGAAAAGATCTTTGAAGAGCTTGAAAAGGAGTTTCAGGTTGTCCAGGATATTGTGGCTAAACTAATAAAGGGATCTCAAAAGTCTTTGGAGCGGCTTCAGGAAATTGCCCTCAAACCCAATCCTCTGTCGACCCCCGACTACATTGATCTGATGATTGAGTCTGAGAAACAAGAGGCTAAGCCTGGATTTCAAGATCGCATTCGGTCTTTAAGAGAAGTCAGGGAGAAGGCAGAGATCATCAGTAAGGTTTCCACAGGAAGAGTGCTTCTAGATGATTGGAAGGATTACAAACCTGAAATAAGAAAAAGAGAAAGATCCTTTAATCCAAGGGTTCTTTTGCCAAGGCTCATTAATTACATTCAGGACGTAAGCAGCACATGGTGATGTAGTTGCACACAACTATGTAATTTATGATGTAGAACATAAATCTCCAATGCAAACTGAACTATCATTTAAATATGGTATCAAATGCAGCTGTTAGATTGAGCAAAATAAGGATAACTATTTCAGAATCAGAATTCCCAGTGAACTTAATTTTAATATATGCTTTAACCATGATAGATAAATAGGTTCGAAACTTTTAAATTAACTCTGATGATTTAAATCTGAATAAAGTTGTTACTTTACTTTATTTACAAAAAAACCGGCAAAAAAATAAATAAAATAAAATAAAATAATAGTGAAAAAAAAAAAAAAAATATATATATATATATATATATATATATATATATATATATATATATATATATATATATATTTTTATTATTACTATTATTTTATTTTATTTTATTTATTTTTTTGCCAGTTTTATATATATATATATATATATATATATATATATATATATATATATATATATATATATATATATATATATATATATATATATATATAATTATTATTAGCCTATAGGCAATTAGTAGGAGCAGAAAAAAATACTTTATTAATTGTACTAAATAAAATAAATATTTGGCTTTTTTTGTTTTTATTAATTATATTCAAAAATTACTTTGCTTTTGTAGCCTTCACAGTAGATTGAAAACTTGCCATGGCTTCTATTATTTTTCCATTTTCACTCAGCCTTTCTGCAAATTTGCCTAGAAATACAGTTTTTAAATGTTTATGGCACTGTACTTAGAACTTTTTGAACTACTTATTAATAATCTATATGATATATTTATCTATTGTCTATATAATCTATCTATAATCTTAATTAGAACTATCAACCTATCAACTATAACTTTTGATTTTGTTGTAAAAATCTTGTATTGCATGCTATTTTTACACTTTAAAATACTTAAAAAAAACTGTTTAAAACTGTTATTCATCTTTATTGTATGCATAATATATGACACTTTAAAATACTTTAAAAACAGTTTAAAACTGTTCTAAATAACTTCTCAACTAAAAATGGAAAATGTTTTATGCGTTTTGGCCATTAATTTACATGACAACTGTTTTGGGGGTCTGAAAACACAAACTTTTGAAAACGTGTTCCAAAGTGCAAGTTTTTGAAAACAAAAGCATTCTGTAATCTTCAAACGATCACGACATGTGCATGTGTATTATGTGTTTGTTATATATAAGTGCTCCTTATGTGCACAAGTGTGAAACACAAAATGACATTGTCATACTGTCCTGGCAGCATAATACGTCATGTTTAGTCATTTTTTTGAATGGGATCACATTAACAGCATTGCCATCTGTTTTCAGTACATTTTTGTCATGTAAACACACCCAGAAAAGCTAAAACTGATATATGGTATACTAAATGAATTGAATAGGTTATTCATCACAAATTATCAAATTATATCAAAATGCTGTTTTGGAATGATTTAGTTTTACTTCCACTGAATCTACATAATCTGCATGGACAGACAAAAACATGAAAGTAACATTAACTAAATCTAAACCTTGTGTATTGCCAATCCATACATTTCAGTCATGAAAACTCAATATTTTTAGAATGTTAATGGAAAAATTTTAAAGAAAGAAAGAAAGACTGATGTGAAGATGAGGTAGAGTTGGAAGTCTTTGAAGGATCTCTAAGTTTGTGTCAGTCTGTGGCCTCATCTTTCCACTCATCAAAACCTTCTGGATCAAACTGATCTTCTCTCAGTACAATTTTAAACATCATTTAAGATCAACTGAAGCCTCAACAAGTTTCATCAGGATTCACTCAACATATAAGAAGTGCAAGTGTCGTCTTCTACATTTCACAAAGGTGTTAGAACAAAGAAACTGATGTTTCTTTTGATCAGCTGGTTTGCTGAATATCAAATACTGCCATATTTCATGATTTGATTGTTTACTCTGCTTCAGCATTAACCCTTTTCCCAGAATAAACTTTTTTTGTGTGTGTAAGAATCGCTTGAATTGTAGTTAATAAAGTTTTGTTTGTATCACACTTGAGGATAATTGTTGTTTTGCTTATAACTGGAGTCTCTAATCATGAAGAGTGTTGGAGGAGTATTATTATCTATGGCCAAGAGAGTAAGGATTATTCAAAAGGAAATGTATTTTATCTTATTAGCAATTTAGTATTTATTTGGAATCAGCCAATCTTTACTCCAGGAAATATCAGAAACAAACGCATTCCACTAAACTGTAACGTTTGAACCTGACACAGCTTCTTTAAGAAATAACAAACTAATTGATTTATTAGAAGATGTGGCATAAACAGCAGGATCTAAAGAAGGTAAAACAGAAGGAAACTGTCTAATAACTCCAGATGGTATGACATCCAAAACAATTTAAATATCACTTTCATAAGCTGAATTTTAGGGGCTAGGGTTCAGGACAGCCACCTCCCAATTGAAATTACCCAATAAATGATGATAAGTAAGCTTACTGATATTTTAAATATTATTATGGGTATCTAATAGAGGCATCTTAGTAAACATCTAATATTTGAATATTAAATGATTTTAAATGTGTCTTCTGATTGTGGGACAGCACTTTGCATGAATTCTGTAAATGGTCCATATATTAATATTCATGAGGTGAGATATCTCCATTAAAGCATACACTCCCTGTGCTTAGCCAACACATCCCACCAGAACCATCTTCAGAACCCAAAGTTAGGATTTACACACATTTACAATGTTTTTTAACTTCTGGATATTCCCAATATCTAAATGAGAAATTCAATTTCTGGCTGTCAATGTCATTTCTGCCATATGTACATCAATTAAATTAAAAATTAAAAAGTCACCATATAGCACATCTGAATGCTGAGATTGTTTGCTCACCTGAACTCTTATTAGGTGTGTGACTGGAGATGCAATGTTACTCACAGAAATAAAATCCAGACCACTCTCTGTTGTGATCTTCATTCAGGAGTGTTTTATTCAGAGAGATGATACAGTGATCTGGAGATGATATCTGATATTGGGAGTCTGATCTCTTAAGTTTAACACCAGCCTGATTCACCCAAAACAGATCAATTCCTTCAGAACAGATCCAATAATCACAAGAGACTTCAGCATATGAATACAACTGACAGAAGAGAGTCACAGAGCAGCCTGCACTGATCTCAGATGAAGAGACTGACACACCAAATAACACACACATCACACACTTTTACATGAAGAATTTGCACTTTTTAAATTAACCACATAATCATAAAATTAGCATGAAGAACACGAGCATCATTTCCTTGTTGTTGATTATTCACAAACTGTCTGCAGATGTAAAATCCACATTCTTCTTCTGTGACTCTCTTGATGTTCAGAGAGCAGTCAGACCCCAGACTCAGTCTCTCATGTCTCTCTGTGTCTGTCGTCTTTCTCCCTCCAGCAAACAGTTCAACTGCTGATGAATAACTGTTATAGGTTGTCGTGGCAAAATTTAAATCAACTCTCATCAGCATAAGAGACAGACTCATTCTCAGGTATAACTAAAAATAAAGCTTTTATTCTTTGCAAAGAAGGTCAGACAGTCATACAGCAACACTGAGTTCCTGCAGAGTGAAACCGACCCAGGAAGAGGGCAGTCCTCCACCTTAGGTTACACAGTCTGAACAGCTGTAACTTTCCACACATAACAAGGAACACTCTCTATGGGCGGTTTCTCACACATTTAGGACTTATGTGACCCCCTCAGGTCATCCTCAGACATTGTCCCCCACTATATGGCCCAATGACCCTCTCAGGTCATACTCAGACATCTGTTCCCCCCCCCCCCAGGTGTCACCCTTCTGAACCCACACAGCAATTCTAAGAAAACACATGCATATATAGGCATACAGAACCAATGTTCAATGAATTTTTCCACCACAATTTCCCCATTTTTATCATTCATTGATCAATAAAACATAAAAATTCATTTCTACTGGTTATACTTTCACTACACACTTAAAATTATGTTTGCTCTGGGCGCCGGGCTAAACGAGTAAAACACTGCTACTGCATTCCTGAAATAAATCAGACCCTCAGTCACGTCACAGATACAAACACAATACAAAATAAAAAATTCATACTCAGAAATACAAACATGATTCAAAATAAAGCAAACTTAATGCATATCAACACATTTATACTCTTCATCTCTGATTTTCGCATAAATGATCACTCTCTGTAATTTTGTAAAAGAATTTAGAAAATATGCTAAGGCTTTTTATATGGGGATAGACCCTATTTCAAGCAAACAAACGGTATACATTCAGATAGGCCTGAACAGTACTTACTACAAAGAAAATAATCTCATAAATCTCATACATTTAACACATTTCACTGTAGCTTCCACTACTGTTTGTCCCTTCATCAGTAGTTTTCTCCCTACTCAAATACATGATAATGTCCTCATTGTACACAGTCATTTGAACCATTTGATGTGAAACACTAAACTTCACCAGTCTCTGTACTGAGCTGGATCTCAACTAAAAAAACACATAGTAGACATAATAGCAGCAAAAATCATTTAGCAGCATTATGTGTACATTCAGGCTCTTTTACGGCCTTTCTCATGTGGGTGATGATATTGGTAACATGGTGTCACTGTAGTCTGGAATATGAAAACAACATGATGTACCCAACTATGATGCTCATATTTATCTTTTCACTTGCGCGCAGACTACTTCGATGTTGTTTATCAGTCTTAACCTTGCTCTTCCTGCTGATAAGGACGCTTGATGTTTAGGCTGGATTCTGGCCCTGTTGACGAGTGTGTTTCCAGATCTTTACTCCCTCAGCTCCTCTTCCTCAGATGCAGGTGGGATCTTTCTGCAGTGGCCAACCTGGATCCACGTTGCTCTCTCTGCTCCCTTTACAGCCGTGCGAGTGGTCAGAAGCACCTGGAACGGTCCCAGCCACCTTTTCGCCTTCCAGCTCTTTCTCCTCAGATCTCGTACCATCACGAAATCTCCTTTTTTCAGGTCGTGCAACGGTGTTTCAGCAACCTTCTCCTGAGCAGCTTTCACCTGAACACAGACATTAGACAACAGAGAAGACATTTCCTTGCTCTAACTCAACATGTCATGCTCACACACCTGTAGATGGCAGCTGTTGTTTACCCACTTTCTTTACCCATGAATTTTGGTTTGCCAAAGAGAATTTCAAAAGGGCTCAGGTTTACTCTGGATCGATTTCTCATTCTTATGTACATGAGAACGATTGGGAGCACCTTAACCCATGTGACTCCAGTTTTCTCACAACACTTAGCCAATTAGATTTTTATTGCCCCTACACAAAATGTGTTTCATTGCCTGAACTGCTTTTTCGTGGAATTTCACCATCTGGGAAGTATTTCAGTCAGCAGAGCCCTTACTACTGCTGCTGCATCCTGTTTGGACCTTGGGCAGACCTCTACCCATTTGGACCACATGTCCACAAATACCAAACCATTTTCCTTCCCTTCACATGGAGACAGTTCAATGAAATCCATCTGTGCTGTCTGGGATACCTGAGACATTTCTATGCCTCTTGCCACATTATGTTATCTTTTCTGGCAGCAAAATAGCATCTAGCAAATCTGCCACAAGGGGTGCATTTAATATTGGTCGCCCATCTTACTTTAAAAACTTTCTGTGTTTTCATAGCGCACCAAAACCATGAGTAACCCCAAATGCATAGAGTGAATCTGTGTAAATCGTTACACATTTGTCTGTCATTACTTTGCGTGCTTCTGTTAATGCCACAAGCTCAGCTGCTTGTGCTGAATAATTTGATGGCAATGAGCCAGAGGCCACAATGTCAAATTCAGTTGCATAACCAACTTTATTCAGGCCTGTTTGTGGATCTTTAAAAGCTGAGCCATCCACAAAGAGGACATTTTCGAGTGACACGTCAGACAGGTCTGGACGTGGCGTACACACTTGTTCAAGTGATGTTAAACAACAATGATGCTCTTCCCCATCCTCTTCTGTTGGAAGGAGAGTAGCAGCATTCAAGGTTGTGCATCGCTTAACAGTGATGTTAGTCATATCAAGCAGAATGGTATGATATCTTAACCATCGTGATGTTTTCTGTTCCTGCAAAATCATGGACACCGCGTGAGACACCATCAATGTCAGATCAGAGTAACCTACGAATTCTCTAGAAGCATTCATGGCCTTCTCAGCAGCTGCCACCGCCCTCAGACAGTGTGCCAGGCCTGCTGAAACTGGGTCTAATTTGCTGGAAAAATGTGCCACAGGTCTCAATTTGTCTCCATGATGCTGCAACAATACAGAAGTCATAAATACATGATTCTCATCAACCATCTGAACAAAGGGTTTATTTGGGGCCGGCAAGCCCAGGGTTGGCGCAACTGACAGCTGAACTTTCATGTTCAGAAATGCCTCTCTCGCTTTCTCTATCCACTCAATCCTGTCACATAAATTCAACCCCTTCCCTCTCAGGGCTATCAGGGGCAGCTCAAAAATTTTATAATATGGAATAGATGTTCTACAACAGGAACACATCCCCCAAAATTAAGCATTAGTTTCTTTGTTACTGGTTTTGGGACCTCTTTTATAACTTTAACCCTTTTTTCAGACAGTGATTTGCTATTCGGTGTTATTACATGCCCCAGAAATGTAATCTGTTGTTTTACGAACTGCAGTTTTGTCAGGCTGACTTTATGGCCCTCCTGAGCCAGATGCTTCAGGATGGTCACAGTGTTATTTTACACATTTAAGCTCATCAAGAGCACACAAGCAAAGATCATCCACATACTGTAACAGAGCTGTATCTGCTGTCAGGATCAAAGCTTCCAAACTCCTCCTTAGGGCTTCGTTGTAACCTTTGCCCTCAAATTCAAATGCAGATCAGAATTGGCTGTCTTTATCAACTGGCACACTAAAAAATGCATTTGCCAAATCTACCACTGAGAAGAATGTTGTATCTTGTGGTATTTGTGATAAAATTGTGTATGGATTTGGTACTGATGGAGCCCTGACAGCAGAGTTCACAGCCTGTAAATCTTGTACAAATCGCCACTCTGTGGGTTGACCCTCATCCCTTATCTTTTTTACAGGAAAAATTGGAGTGCGAACTGGAGAATCATTGCATGGCACCATTATTCCCTCTGTTAATAGTGACTCAAACACTGTTTTTATACCAAGAATTGCCTCTTGTTTTAGAGGGTATTGACGTTGACATGGTCTATAATCAGATTTTGGGGTGACCACAACTCTCTCTGTTTCAATGTCATGCTTGCACTCTGACATAAACGCTCCCAGACTCTCACTGTGTTTCACTCCCTCCCCTATCTGTCTCCAGTCTTTGGCATAAACACAGTTTTTCACAAACAAGTCTAATCTGGACCCTGTCTGGCTCCTGTCCTTGGAAAGTGATAAGTGAGGCACAGAATCTTCTGCCATTAGGTAAAACTGAAACTGTTTTTCTGTCAGGCAAACTGAGACTGCACACACATTTACATTTCACAACTCAAAATGTAAAGTTTCTCCTTTTCCTCCCTCAAACCTTTTTCATACTGGTCATCTGGTTGTACTACAACATGTGACGTGCAATGCAATTTGTCAGGCAACATGATTTCTCTATCAAATGGTTTTGTTCTATCTTTAGTCAGTTCACACATCATTCCAGCCCAATCAGAATTTATGATGTGCCATTCATATGCCCATTTTGGTTCTGCTTGCAGACAGCAAATCTGCTCTTTCTCTGTCACTCGGACACCCCCAGAGTCTGCAGTCAGTGTCAAATTTAGTTTGCACAACAAATCTTTCCCCATCAAAGGCACTGGACATGCAGGGGTGTAGAGAAAAGCATGTCAACCAATTCAGGGGCACTGTGAACCTTTCACAAATTACGTGCCCTGATGCAGAAATTGACTCATTAATTTCGCTTGTTAATTGTGGTTGGCTTTGCAGATCACATGGCTGTATAGATATATATATATATATATATTATATATCAGCTAAAAACTCAATCAATATCCCCTCTACTAGCATAGGATATTTAGGCATTTTCATAAAAGCTTCACTTTTAAACATAATAGCACATTTGTCAGGATGCTTATCAACAGAATCAGACATACACAAAGGAAAGCAAGCTTTTTTCTTCATTGCAGAGAGCAGAAAGTACATCAGTGTATGTGTGTGTGTTGTGGTTAGAAAATTTTCACTTCCCTGACTTGTGACTGTTGGTCGCTCGCCCGGGACCCCTCCTCTCTGCTCTCCGTCTCCCTCGCTTCAGTCTGCTTGTTGATTTCACCGGTTCTCCGAGCAATCCTTCGCCCAATGACCGTCCTTCTTGCACAGTCTGCATCTGGTACAATTCAATATCTCATGTTCATCAGTCTTGCAGATCCGACAACCCCATCTTTCAGAGTTTATTTCAGTTTCGTTCGGATATCTTCCTCCTCTCTTCCACTGCTGGTCTCGCTGCACAGAATAGCCCCCCGGCCTCGACACGGCTTGCACTACCGCCAGCTGCCACTCCTTGTCGGTTTTGGCTTTCACTCTTTCCTTCTTCGCCATCTGCATCTCCTCTGCATGCAAAGCGTGTGCCAAAACAGCAGACAGCCGTCAACTTTTCCACTCTATGTAGCTGGTCTTTACTGCTTGTGCAATTTCAGGTCTCAGTCCATTCAAAAACCAGCTCCGCATGTGACACTCCCATGTGCCAGCTTGATCCCCCCTTTCATCTTGTTCCTCCAACCCGCTGTGCTTGTTGAAAATTAGGTACAAGCGGTGGTAAAAGTCCTGAACAGATTCGTCTCTGGTCTGGCAACAGTTGCCAATCTTTGCTGTATCCACACGCGCTGGAAATGCTGCTTTTATTCCTTCAGCCAGCTCGTCAACGACCTTTCCGTAGCTCGCATTACTAAGATGCATCCACTCGCAGTATTCTCTCCGACAGTCCTCTTTCTGCAGCTCTCCACTCACTTCATGCCTGCTCGTAGCCCCCAGTTTCACTGCCAGCGGCCTCCTCAGTTCATGCACGGTTGGGCTGAATTTTTGGCAGAAGGTGACTAATTCGATGGAAAATTTATCACCTGCTTCGTCAGGGCTCGGCAAGTGAGCCATCGCTTCCTTCATGTCCGTTATAGTCCATGGTCTGAAGACCTTAATAGGGCCGTCAGGGCCTGAAACTTCAATCAATGGAGCTGTAATACTCACATTTTCTTCTTTCACTGGCTGTCTGGTTTTCTTTTCTTTGTCGGGGGTGCTCTGCGCACTATTTCCTCTTCAATTTCCTCGTTGGGGGTTTCAGGAATGATTTCTGGGTCTTCCGCTGTTTCTTGTCTCCATTCTGGATCTGGCCATGGTGCTGTTGGTCTTCTCTGTGGAGAGCAGTCGAGATCGGGGTCCATTTTCGCGGCTTGCACCTCGGTCACCGGGAAATGTGTGTATGGCGGATGTACATGTTTAGAAACACAAATATAAAAGCAGTTAGTAGGTCTATGTGAGGCATTTACATTTTCATCACATTCTTCAACTTTCTTTACCTTCTTTCTACTTGCTAATTCTTTCTGCATCGTTCTCCTTTCTCTCCAATCTGCTTCGGCTATCCAACAATTCACAGTTCCTTTACATTTCTCACACATGTGCCTCGCACAACAACCTTTCTGTCCCTCGCTTCCCTCTTCTACTGATTCCTACACACACACTGTGAACACACACACACACACCGCGAACACACACACCGACTGCCCCCACATCATTAACATTAAGATAACATTCTCTTCAAACAAACTGAAATTATGTGGTTGTTTTCCACAAGGTGGACACAGTATAACAGTAGACCTGTTGGTGAAGAAGAGAGAGGTACAAGAAAGAAGGGAGAGACAGAAATATTGTGAGAAATGAAGAAAAGGGAAAGAGTGAAGTGAAGTGAAGAGGGTGCAGTGCAAGAGAGAAGCAAGCTTTAATTATGTTCCACAGCCCCAGACTAATTCTATGCATTTAGAAATTTTTATGTGATGGCCATACAAATCATAGGGTTGTCTGTGGTTTCAGAAGTTGTTGTGGATGTATAGGCTATATACAGAATAAAGGGGCCAAAATGCACCTTTTTGGGTACAACATGTCACTGGAACAGCACCCTATAAAGGACATTTTTGTCCTTTTTTACCCTTAATGGGTAGGCCTACATATTAGGGTATGAATTACTGCTCCAAGGTACTAACATGTACCTATTTAGGGGTAAAAAATAAAGGTTCAAAGGCTTTCTTTTAAGAGTGCTGCTACAGTGACAAGCTGTTGTACCCCAAAAGGTACAAATTCAGTCCCTTTTTTTCTGTGTGGCCAGGATGAGAGTGAGATTTCCCGGCCTGAAATTACATCCCACTCCAGCCTTGGTTACGAACACAGTTGCATCTCCGACGTTTGAGCCACATTAGTTCAACAACATAGTAGTGATGTCTGGTGCGCAATGAATCTTTTCGTTTGAAACAGTTGGCGTCTCCAGTACACACTAATCCACAAATTACTTAAACTATTTGGTTTATAAACATGCCTGACACTCCCTGTGATGTGAAATAAACCAATATCCAGAGTTATTCAGTTATTCAGTATACAGTTTTGCCTAACAATTCCCTGTTCCATTTATATTAAAGGCACAAAATTTATAAGATATTTGCAGTAAAATATCCAAAAACCACTAGGCTAGTGTTATTTATTCTGTCCAGCTGATTACTAACAATATCTCTAATGTTTTCAACTACTTGTAAATTATGAGAAAATTCCCATTATAAACAGTGACCGAGACCTGTGTTCAAGACTCTCTCTTGGAGCAAGAACGAGGAGTGGCTGCACTGAACTCTAACTTAATGCACATAGACAGGACTGGACACAATGAGAACATGTTATATTTATAATATTATAATAATTATAATATTATATAATTGTATTATATACTGCTCCGTGTGTGTGTCCACTGCTGAGTGTGTGTGTGTGGGTGAAATGTAGAGAATAAATTAAGTATGGGTCACCATACTTTGCTGTATGTCACTTCACTTCCACTTTACTTTCACTTGTCACTTCACATCATCTAGGTCGTCCTCAGACGAGCCTTCCATCGTTGCCTCCAGTCATCCCGATTCTCCATACATCTGGCCAGTTCATTGGTGCTCTGGGCTCCTGCATCCCTCTTGAGTATGTCCACGTAAGTTAGCGTGGGACGTCCTCTTGACCGATGGCCATGTGTTGGTTCCCATAGCACCAGCTTGCTGGCTGGCAGCTCTTGATGCCTTCGGCAATGTCCTGCAAGTCTCATTCTCCTCACAGCAATCTTATTGCTCACTCTTGGTACTCCCTCATACAGGATTTTGTTGGTTACATGCTCACTCTTGCTGATGTTAAGCACTGCACGCAGCATCCTGGTGTAGCACCCGTCCAGGGACTTCTCTAAGGTTGGATTCAGGGTCCAGCATTCACTGCCATAGAGGAGAACGGACTCTACCGTCGCGTAGAAGAAGCTGAGCTTGATTTGGCGGGAAAGGTTGGAGTTCCATACACTGTTCATGCCGTTCAGGGTCCTCCATGCAAGTGCCTTCCTCACTTTTAGATCTTGCTCAGTTGAGTTGACCCATGCGCCCAGGTATTTGAAGTCCTCAACTTCTTTCAGCACAGTGTCTCCTGCTGTTATCAGAGGTTGATGTTCTGGTGGAACGTTGTAGGTCATGACCTCAGTTTTATTTGCATTTATCCTAAGGCCAACCTTGGTGCACTCTAGCTCTACCCTGTGTAGTAGTTCCTGTGCTTGTTCCATGTTGTCGGAGAGCAGACTGATGTCATCTGCATAGTCAAGGTCTGTCAAGACTACTGCCGGGTGTCGGCTTGACTTCCTTGGTGTCAACGTGAAGCCAAGTTCCTGCTCTCGCCCACTGATTGCCTTCTTGAGCGCATAATCAAGGACTATGATGAAGAGGAAGGGGGCTAGTGTGTCCCCTTGCATAACTCCAGCCAGGATGTCAAACTCCTCACTGTTGCCATCTGGGGTCACCACCCTGGCCCTTGTTCCCGAGTACATGGTAACACAGGTAAACTTAAATTTTACAGAAAATACTAGACTGAACTGATTTAGATTTGTATACATCCTTTCCTTTTAGATATGTTTTATCTGTTGTTTTTCTGATATGTCAGCAGAGCATTTCGAGATAGAAGCATCTCTCGAGGAGCCGCCTCTGTCTTCTGTCTGAACAACACGAGCGTCACAGCGTCCCTGAATAAACATATCCAACCAGTGAATGATGAACTACAGAGAGTCAAAGAGCAGCACAAAACCAGCATGAGGAACAAGTATGAGAGATTATGTGAGGGACTGAACAGCATCTACACACAGCTCTACATCATAGAGGGAGAGAGAGAAGGAGTGAATGAAGAACATGAGGTTTTACAGATGGAGAAAACAGCCAGAACACAACACTCACAAGACGCTCCAATCTACTGCAATGACATCTTTAAAGCCTCCGCTGAAGCAGGATCTGAGGAGAAAGAGCAGATCAAGACTGTTCTTACTAAAGGCATCGCTGGAATCGGAAAAACCGTCTCTGTGCAGAAGTTCATTCTGGACTGGGCCGAGGGAAAAGCCAATCAGGATGTAGATTTCATGTTTGTGCTTCCATTTCGAGAGCTGAACTTGATCCGAGATCATCAGTTCAGTCTTCACAGACTTCTGCTGGACTTTCATCCTGAACTTCAAGATCTGGACTCACAGATTTATGAGGAGTGTAAAGTTGTGTTCATCTTTGATGGTCTGGATGAAAGCAGAATCACACTGATGTTTTCAGACGCTCAGAAAGTTTGTGATGTGACTGAGACTTCATCAGTGGCTGTGTTGATGTTAAACCTCATGAAAGGAGAGCTGCTTCCCTCTGCTCTCATCTGGATCACCTCCAGACCAGCAGCAGCCAATCAGATCCCCTCCAAATACATCCACCGTCTGACAGAGATTCAGGGATTCACTGAGCCTCAGAAGGAGGAATATTTCAGGAAGAGAATCAGTGATGAGCATCAAGCCAGCAGAATCATCTCACACATCAGAAGAGCAAGAAGCCTCCACATCATGTGCCACATCCCCGTCTTCTGCTGGATCTCATCCACTGTGCTTCAGACGCTCCTGGAAGAAGATCTGAGAGCAGAAATCCCTCAAACTCTGACTGAAATGTACATCCACTTCCTGCTGATTCAGATCAACATGAGGAAGCAGAAGTATGAAGAGAGAGATCCAGAGAAACTCCTGCCGTCCGACAGAGAAGTGATTGTGAAACTTGCTGAAGTGGCTTTCAAACAGCTGATGAAGGGTAATGTGATGTTCTATGAGGAGGACCTGATTGAGAGCAGCATAGACGTCACTGACGCCTCGGTGTATTCTGAGATCTTTAAGCAGGAATCTGTGATTCATCAGAGGAAAGTTTACAGCTTCATTCATCTGAGCTTTCAGGAGTTTCTCGCTGCTCTCTATGTCATTTACTGCTATTTAATGAAGAGCATGGAGCCACTGCAGTTCTTTCTGCATGAATTCAGATCTTACAGATTTAAAGTCTCTCTGTATAATCTACTGAGATCAGCAGTGAATAAAGCTCTCAAGAGTAAGAATGGACGTCTGGATCTGTTCCTGCGGTTCCTGCTGGGCGTCTCACTGGAGTCCAATCAGAGACTCTTACAGGATCTACTGACACACACACAGAACAGCTCAAGGAGCATCAGAGAAACCACACGGGACATTAAAGAGATGATCAAAGATGCACATGATAGTTATCGTCTCTCAGCTGCTCAATCCATCAATCTGTTCCTCTGTCTGCTGGAAGTGAAAGATCAGACTCTGTTCAGAGAGATTCAGGAGTTTGTGAAATCAGACAAATACTCAATGAAGAAACTCTCTCCTCCTCGCTGCTCAATAATCGCCTACATGCTTCAGATGTCAGAGGAGCCTCTGGATGAACTGAACCCAATGAGATACAACACATCAGCTGAGGGGAGAAGAAGACTGATACCAGCTGTGATCAACTGCAGGAAAGCCCTGTGAGTGTTTCATCTTTAACTAAAGTATCGTATTTAATAATGAATCTGGCAGCTTTAAAATAAACGCTCTTAAATATGAGATTTCAGTAAGAGATTGAAGAGCAGCTGCAGGAAAGGGCGGTCGACACCTTTGATCAGTGAAGCTGGAACTGAGACGTTTCACTTGTGAATGAAGATAAAATAATAAAATGAAGTACTGGTATTATTAATGATAATAATAATAATAATATAGCATTATCACATTTAATCTTCACTAATTATTCAAAAATTATGTTGAATGTCAATTTATTTATTTTTTGGTCAAAATTGGGTTTTCATTAAATTATTATTCTTTAACATCTTGTCTATAATTTTTGTTTAAATATCCAAATAAATAAAATGTATTTGGCTAGTGCAGAGAAAAGCGATTTATTGAAGCATGCAGAAACGACTCTAGTCAACAATCTCGCGCTGCTGAGGTGCTTTCCCTTTAAACATTCACAACAGTATCATGAAAATACATAAATAACAACTCGCTTTGTGTACTGAGATAGCACTTGTATATTGTTGCTCTTATGGTGGTTTTGATTGCTCCTATTTTCCTCATTTGTAAGTCACTTTGGATAAAAGCATCTGCTAAATCGTCCTTTCCCTGCAGACAAAAAACTGACAGCTCTCTGTAAATGTCTTTATTGTTTTGTTATTATTATTATTATTTATTTATTTTCATCTCTTGTAGACTTTCTGGCTGTGGTCTCTCAGATCAGCATTGTGAAATTGTGTCTTCAGCTCTACAATCCTCAAACAGTGTCCTGAGAGAGCTGGATCTGAGTAACAATGACCTGCAGGACTCTGGTGTAAAGTTTATTTCTGATGGACTGAAGAGTCCAAACTGTCAGCTGCAGATACTGAGGTATTAAAAACATATACGAGATCATTTAAAGTCGACTGATCACAATGTGATATGTGTTTTTGTATCATATCAGGACACAACTCTGTATAATGTCATGGGTATGACACAGGTATTACAAGGAGAGGGTGACTTATGAGGACATAACCCATGTCCCCATTTTTCAAAACGCTTATAAATCATACAGAATGAGTTTTTTTGATAAAGTAAAAATGCACAAAGTTTCCTGTGAGGGTTAGGGTTAGGTGTAGGGTTGGTGAAGGGACATAGAATATACAGTTTCTACAGTATAAAAACCATTACACCTATGGGATGAACACACTTTACACAAAAACAAACGTGTGTGTGTGTGTGTGTGTTTGGATTATCTGACTGTGTGTGTCTGTAAATGATCTGAACAAAGCTGTTGCATTTTCATAATGTCAATATAGCATTTTATTAAAAAAACTTCCTTGTGCTAAGTTATTTTGCCCTTGAATTAAGATTTTTCTAGTCAACTAGTCGCACATTATATTAAATGTATTAATATAATAATATATTAACCATACTTTAATATGCATAAAGAAATCAAAGCATCGGCAAAGTGATAATGAATGTGTTGGAGGGAAATAAGACATTTAAAATATTTATTAATATACAGTACTAGTGAATAGGCTAATATAAATAAATGCACCTTTTCATATGAACTACAAAATTAAAGACTAATACGAAACCGAGTGGGCGAGTTTTATTTATTTTATTTTATATAAAAAATAATAATAGCCTGTTTTGGTTATATTTAATTGCAAGACTCCAGACTGTGACCGTTTTATCTGCCTATGTGACAAAATTTTGTGAGCAGTCGCTCAAAAATAGTTCAGAAATAGACTGTATAAAAACAGGTACTCAACTCAGAAGCGCTGCCATTCCTGTTGCATATGTGAAACATCAAATGGCTAAAGTACGCTAAAGTAAAAGACCACTTCTTAAACCAGAGAAGGTGAACATGTTGATATTTTTGTGCGGGGGAAAAAACATGCAAGCTGTCACCAGCAGCGAGTTTAGTTTTACTTTTCTTTTAGTTTTCATTTTTGAAAACGTATCTTTTCTGTTTACCTCACATTATGCCATGGTGGGCCTCTTTTATTTGTTTATTTATTTTGATTCCTCAGTGTTTGCTAAATGTTCTGTAATTTATTAGTGATTACATAATACAGCATGTGGTTTATGGCATGCTTCATCTTATTCTTTTTTTAAATAAACATTTTGTAAGGTAGGTTGTCATTGTATGTTGTTTTAATGTTGTTGTGATTTTTAATGAAAAAAAAAAATAATAAATCCATCTTTTGTTTTATTCTTAAAAAATGAAAGGTGTGTAGATGTAATTTTATTTTAATGTAAAACATAAGATCGGAAAATCGAAAGAGAAAGCATCTGAAGGCAGGCTTATAACAGAGCAAAAGAGGGACTACTGTACACAAAATTAAAATCACAAATAATAACTATAAAGTATAATAAAATTACATCAGCATGCAATGATTAATCCCATGTTGTAGAACTGTGCTCCTGAGAGCAACTGAGAATGTTAATCACAAAAGAGCGACTAGTGGGAAGATTGAGTCTGGAGCCCTGAATAACCCAGCTCCCTGTCAGTGATCTAGCACCCCCCAGTACCTGTGCCCTCATCTGTGGATGATCTGACTGTGTGTGACTGTAGATGATCTGATTGCTTGTGTATGCAGGTTGTCAAGCTGTATGGTGTCAGAGGAAGGCTGTGGTTATTTGTCTTCAGCTCTGAGTTCAAACCCCTCACACCTGAGAGAGCTGGATCTGAGCTACAATCACCCAGGACCATCAGGAGTCCAGCTGCTCAAACACAAACTGCAGGATCCAGACTATAAACTACAGATACTCAAGTATGTCAAACACTGCAGCCCAAAGTATGGAGTAAACGTACCAGTTAAACTCAACAAAATATACATTGAGACATTTTACTGCAAACAATAGACTAGTCAACATTTAGCTAAGTAACATTAAAAAATCAAATAAAAGTATGTTTGCAGAACATAGTTTGAGGATCCAATGGTATTACAAGGTTAAGTCACAAGCTCTTGTGAATGCTTTTTGTTGATTAAATATTTGTTAAACCCACAAACTGACATAACTATAAATAATAGAATTGATTTAAAATATTAATAACGAAACATAACAGAGAGAGGAAGTTTTTGATCATTTTCCACACTAGTGTGGTCTGTAAACCTCTGCACTAGTGTATGCATACAGTCGAAGATGTAACGGTATGAAAAATTACTGAACTAAATTATTACTGTTATCAGTATTATCATGTTATTTTTAAAATGTAAAAAGACTTTGTTCTGTGGGTACCACTGTAGAACGTCGGTTCAAATCATGCTAATCATGTACAGTTATAATGATAATTAAAATACGAAATAGTAATACAAACCGAGGGGAATTTTATCATGAAACCGGTAATCATCCCATCCCTTAAACAAATGTGTAGCCTGTCAAAGTATACTCCGATTGATGTTGCGTGAATGCGGGTTGTACTTTCCAGTGTCTGATGGTACTTTTGACTTAATGCTGACATACTGAAAGTGTGTAAATGATGCAGCTCTTCAATATTGTGTGTTTGTAGTTTAGCTCATGGAGGAGAGATCAGGATGAGAGCAGGACCACGAAAGTGTAGGTCTACAAATACACACACTTTATCTCACACAAATTCTCTCTCTCTCTCTCTCTCTCTCTCTCACACACACACACACTATATATATATATATATATATATATATATATATATATATATATATATATATATATATATATTAATTTTGTTTTTTATTTAAAATATTCCCAAATGAGTTACACATATTTGATAATCGTAATATCTCATGATATAGTTATGTAGAAGATGCATCTTGCTCCTTTATATATTGTTTGTGTATGTTAGCATTATGTTATCTATAATGGCCAATGATCAAAGTAGTCTAATGGTGTAATCTATTAACTAGCAATAAAAACCTGTCTTTTTCCTTATGAACCAGATATGGCTGACATTCCATAAAATATTTTAATATGACCAGAGTTTAAATATTTCATATTTAAAAATGTTGCACTTGATTTTACTTATTTTAGTTGTGGGGAATGTTCAACAAGTGAATGTGTACAAGTTTATGTCACAGTAACACTAATGTAGGCGTACACTGTAAAACAAATTCCTGTAAATTGTAAAGCATAAAGCCAACCAGTTACTGTAATATGTACAGCTGTGTTGTTGTAATTTAATTTACATCATGTCCCTGTATTTCCTGATTACAGTAAATATTTTTAAACCATTACTGTATTTTGAGTAAACTACTTTAATGTTTGTATGCTATAATATTAATAAATAACATAAATAGAAGGTGAATTTTAAATTTAACCTGTTAACTGTAACTCACGTTTTTGAAGATAGACTTGAATGTGCATGATACAAACCTAAATTTTTATAATTCATGACTGAAAACATTTTGTAACATGATTCTGATGTGCCATTTACATGGTAATGCAATGTCTAAGGATGAATTTTGAGATTTTATGTTTTCAAGTGATATATAACTTCTGATGATTTCTAAAATGTGATAGAGAAAAAGGCAACAAGGAAGTATTTTTTTTAAACAAAGGTCAAAGCTCCTTTTGTAATGTAGATTTCTGAAGGTGCACTCTTGTCATAAATTAATCTATTACTTTTCCTACATAATTTTTAACAAAAAATATTGGTAAAATATATATTTGGGAGTCTTAGACCTTTCCAACGATATATAGTTTGTCAAGATTAGATTAGATTTGATTATAATATAGTATAGTCAACGTAGGCGTCCCGTGTACAGGACGGGGTGACAATTAACAGGTTAAACCATTCATTAACTGCACACACTTTAAACAACATTTAACTGCATAAAGTGTTGTATAATGCATAACTTAATTCACCTGTTATTTCATAAAACAAAACAATAATAATTTGATACTTCTTAAATGGGTCAAACTTTAATATACAACTTGTTTAGTCAATTAATTTATTAAAAAGCAACATTAGTCCACTGATGAAATATATATTTTTTAGTTTTTGTCAGTACACATTAATAATCAAAACATTCGTATATGCATTTCAGTTGAAAGCTGGTCAGTAGAGGGCACCACACACACAAAATAATAATAATTATTCCTATTATTATAAACTATATAAATTGATAGGTGCATAATATGATAGAAAATCATCTGTGCAATATATATGTTTTTTCCTTCATGTCCGCATCAAGTTCAGATCCCAATCACTAGTCGATGTTCAACAGCTTTCACTATTAGTGAGGACTTTCGTAAATAATGAGGACAGTTTGGACTAATCAAAGCTGTAAATGCACACTGTCTTCTTGTGTTCAGGGGCCTGTGATCTCACACTGGATCCAAACACGGCAAACACTCGACTCGTGCTGTCTGATGAGAACAGGAGGATCACACATGAGTATGAGCATCAGCAGTATCCCGATCATCCAGAGAGATTTGGTGATGTTCCTCAGGTTCTGTGTGTTGAGACTCTGAATGGACGCTGTTACTGGGAGACTGAATGGAGCGGAGATAATGCTGATATATCAGTCTCATATAAAGGAATCAGCAGGAAAGGAGTGAGAGAAGGCTGTATGTTTGGATGGAATGACAAATCCTGGAGTCTGGATTGCTCTGATGACAGATTCACTGTCTGGCACGATAAAAACAGCACAGAAATACCTGCTGACGCTTCATCCTCTAAGAGAGTAGGAGTGTATGTGGACGTGTCGGCCGGCTCTCTGTCCTTCTACAGCGTCTCTGACACACACACACTCACACACTTACACACACTCAACACCACATTCACTGAACCCCTCTGTGCTGGATTTACAGTTTATTATGAATCCTCAGTGTCTCTGTGCGATATTAAACAATAGAGAGACTCTGGAAATCCTCTTTCTGATGTTCAAACGCACACAAATCTCACATTATGTTTGCACTTATTTATTTATTTTTCATCTACAAGTTATAAATCTAGATCAGACACAGATACTGTTTTGATACTGTTTTGAATCTTTAATAAACAGAGTAATAAAGTTGCTTTTAATATGTACATTGTACACCCACAATTCCAATTGTAAAGGAATTCATTGCATGAACAGTTCTCTCTCCACCTTCAATACCACGACTTAGGTGCCCTTGAGCAAGGCATCGAACCCCAACTGCTCCCCGGGCGCCGCAGAATAAATGATGAACACTGCTCCGGGTGTGTGTTCACAGTGTGTGTGTGTGTACACTGCTCTGTGTGTGTGCACTTTGGATGGGTTAAATGCAGAGCACAAATTCTGAGTATGGGTCACCATACTTGGCTGAATGTCACGTCACTTTTCACTTTTTTCACTTTAAACTGATCACCAGGGGCGGAGCCAGACGATGTAAACATTCAGGGCTTAGCCCAAACCTAGGGGGCTCCAGGGGCAAAAAAAATCAAAATTATGGGAAGTTATGGGAACAAACAAAATTTGAAATAAGGAAATTTGCAATGTTGTATGTAAAATCTATTAAGAAAACGAAAAAAGAAAATTAAAACAATATGTCAAGCATTGAATTATTAGATCTTGCTACACAGCAGAATGAGCTGGATCATATTTATGAAGAGAGAGCTAGGGGTGCTTTCGTTAGGTCAAGACAAAAAAATGGATGGAAGCAGGAGAATAAAATACTAAATATTCCTTTGATTTAGAAAAAAGAAATAGAGAAATAACTTCTGTAAACAAATTAATAATAAATGGGCTTACTGGGGATCATACCAAGGATATATCTTGTTTTGTTAAGAAATATTATAGTAAATTATATAGTCCAAATAATCAACTAAATGATGCAGGTCTTTTTCTTAGTAATTTATCCACCAATATTGATGGGATTACATCACTAAAACAAGGAGTAATAACACTTATACCCAAGCCTAACAAAGACAAATTGTTCTTAGAGACCAATTAGTTTATTAAATAATGATACTAAAATCTTTTCATTGATTTTTGCAGAACGACTTTAAATACAATAATTGATGAAGGGCAGTCAGGTTTTCTGAAAGGCCGTTATATTGGAAATAATATGAGATTAATTTTTCATTTAATTGATTATAGACACCTTATCTCAGATGATTCTTTTATATTATTTATTGATTTTTATAAAGCGTTTGACACTATTGAACATCAATTTATGTTCAAAGTTTTTTCAAAAGGCAATTCGTACGCTTTATAATGGTTTGTAATAGTTCATTCCAGTTGTCTCACGATACCTGTCAGAGATCTGATATGGGCCGTGGGATAAGACAAGGATGTCCTATATCACCCTTTCTCTTCATATTGGTTACTCAAGTCATGGCTGCTCATGTCAAAAAAGCAAGTTTTCAAGGAATTTCAGTGTCTGGTAAAGAGATTAAACTTAGCGAACTAGCGGATGATACTACAATTTTTGTTAAAGAGCCACACAGATGGGAAATCAAAAATTACCTGTATTACAGTGTATGATGTAGCTGTCCATCAGTGTAAACAATGTGCAAAGTAATTAAACCAAAAAGTACACGATTTATAAAGTTATTGGCTTCTAAAGTAAGAAGTAGACTCTGAATCGCTGAAACGAGTCATTATAGATTTCAAATCTTTTGCCCATCTCTATGTACGTCACTAGGAACACTTTCATAATAATCTCCGCCCACCGTCTTGAGAGAAACTGAACTCTGACCTACCCCACCCCCCCACACAGACGCTCTGTTTGGTGTGATAGCATCATGTCGAGGAGACCGTTTGTTTTTAATTGTAAAGGCAAGTTTGTTTTATTTTCACTGCCAAAGAATGAAGATCAGAAGAACCAATGGCTAAAATTCATTTTCACCACAATACCAGAGCAGTACAACAAATCCCTTTTGTTGTCTTCACAACATTTCACTGATGACTGCTTTTCTAATCTCGGTGAGTACAGCGGGATTTTCAAAGCATTTGGCCAGAAAAGAGGGTTCATTACAAACTTTATTTAGAACAACGAGCATCTCCGAATCACAACGCGAAGTATGATTATGAAGTTATGTGTCTGTTTTCTCCCGAGCGTCTTATCAGTATGTGTGCTGTCTGCAGCCTGTCTGCGCTGATCTTCATGTACAAACACGTCATTAAAATGAAGTGTAACAAGTGCTGCTAACAGATATTCTGTGATAAAGTAATCCATATGAAAACAACGCAATGTCCGTTTTTCACGTCTCCCTTCATTATATGTAATGTGACCACGCCCCCGCGCTGAACACGCTATTCAGATTCAAACTGAAGCGCGCGGCTTGAATACACCCAAAAAAAGCAGGGAGACTGTTCAAGTTTTTCATTTTACTGTTTGCTTCGCGATGAGAGGAATAAGACATAATTCACCCCAAAAAGATGCTAACGCATTGTTTACGATGAAGGTGTGTGCGGAACAACCAATCAAAACTGACTATGTTAGTTGACCAATCAGAACACAGTATGCTACCGAAAGGTGGGGTTTAAGAAAACTGAATCTTTTGAACAGCTTGGCGTGAACCGTTTGGGGATCTCTGAGAATTTAGGTAATTTTAATATTATTAATTATATTTTGACAAAATGACAATGTTTTTTAACCTTGGATGGATTTAAACCTATTGTACAGGACTTATGAACAGTGATAGGAAGCTTAGAATTTTCATCTTACTGGCTCTTTAAAAATAGTGAGGAAATATATGAAGTTATTAAATGTATTGAAGAATCTTCCAGAATCTCGGGATTGAAAATGTATAAGAATTAGTCCACTTTATTCTCTCTTAAAGATTGTTTCCTGAAAGAAATTTGTGGAATACCAATTAAAGACGGTGTCACATACATTGGGATAAAGGTGTGTAAAGATTTGAATCAGAAAAGCCTGTTAAACTTTGACCCTATTATTGAAAAAATTACATACAGATTAAATATGTGGCTTATTAGATATCTGTCCCTTTATGGAAGTGTTCTACTCTCAAAAGCAGAAGGGCTTTCAAGGTCTGTTTATATATCTATGTCAGCAGATGTTCCAAAAAAAGTTGTGCTGGCTCGGCAATTAATCTATAAACATAACTTTTCACCACACCAATATTTTATATGGAATAATAAGTCAATCTTTTATCAGACATGGTACAACAGTGGAATTCTTACAGTTAGTCAGTTGCTTAATGAACAAGGTCTGCTTTTCACATATTCTGAATTTCTCAATAAATGTATGATCCAGGCCAAGAGGATACTCTATTATCTTGGATGCAATCCCTGGCAGAGTGGTATCATTATTGCGAAATCCTGGATGCTCTCCTGTTAGCATTGATCATCAAACTAGTTTTTGTAGTGATACAATATTTATTTGAGATATTAATATTGTAATCAATAAATATAGTAATAAATATATTAGAAACTATTTACCATGTTCAACAATGTTTTGATCTACTCAATATGAACACGTTAACTGGAAAAAAGTATGGTCCATAACAAATACGTTTTTTATTAATAATAATATTAGAGAGGTATCCTATAAAATATTACATTAAATTTACCCTGTTAAGGAATTGCTTGAACGTTTCAATTTGAATATTGAAAATATATGTGAATTCTGCAGCAATGCCAAAGAATCTTTGACTCATCTTTTTTTTATTGTATTTATTCAAAAAAATTTTAGTTGGATGTATCTCATTTCATTTCTAGATTGTCTGGAACATGTATACAAATTGATCTGTATGATATTGGATATTTTTTTGTACAGGACAATGTTGATTGAAAAAGTACAATGTGCTTTCTTACACACCTTTTAATTTTGCTTGGAAAATATCACATTCATGTGAAAAAAAATGCTAAGCCAAACATTTTATAAAAGAGATTAAACAATATGGTTCTACATTAGATAAAATTAAGAATAAAAAAGCAAGAAAGACCTATGAAGCTTTTTGTTACTTTAAATTATTGTAATTTTACCCCTGGCATGAATTGTTTCACTTTACATATTCTTATGAATGTTTATTTGTTTTTGTACTTGTTGTGAGTTGTATATGCTTGGACAAACGCTTGTATAATTTTTGCACAATTTAAAAAGAAATGCCGCTCGTCGCTTCTCTCTCCAGTCCAGCGGGTGGCGCTAAACACATTCATTTGTTTGCCGAACACCATTAAACCTCAGAAGAAGAAGATTCGTTTCACCCAAGGGGCAAGGAACTCGACCGGAAGTTGAAGTCGGGTGGGGGCTGCCATCTTTTAGCAGAACTTCACTTGCGTTAGCATTCCCATTGACTCCCATTCATTTTGGCGTCACTTTGACAGCGAATAACTTTACATCTGAGGCGTTTAAATACTCTGTTTGTCCATTATTTATTTCTAAAGATACACGAAAATGTATAAAGGGCTCCATTACCTTCTATGTTACATTATGGCCCCGTATAAACAGTTTTTGTAAAAAATAGGCTAACGATTGCGTCATAACCACTCGGCTCTCTGTCGCATTACCGTACAGACAGGAGGAGAAGCTCGCAGGCAATTAACTTAATATGGCGTACGGGCGTTACATTTTAAAATACTATACAAAATAATTAATCAGAATACTTACTCCTGCTCACTCACGCCAAAGAACACCCCGCTCAAGCTCGCCATCTCTGCAAGATTAACGATGGCAGTTTGCACGCACAGCTACTAGAAGATTTACATCTGTCAGACAGGTTGCTGACGTCGTCAAGCTTCGTTTGAGTCTGCGCGTCAGAAACGGAAGTGCTAAAAAACGCTAAAACTGGGCTTCATTTGTCTCAATTGAGTTCCAATGGGGTCGCTGTGTCCATTTCTTTTACTGTCTATGGTTTCACCATGCTCTGTTCTGTTTTGTCTTGTCTTGATACTGGTTTAATACAAACTGTTAGAAATGTTTTCTTCTGTAAATAGAGAAATACAGTTTTTGAATTAGGCTAGTAAATACCTGTAATATTATCTTCCTCACAGTCCTGACTAAGTTTTGAAGCAAGCAGGAATATCTGGAAGAGTATCTTCTGAACTGAGATCTGCTTTTGTGAAGATGTTTGTTAAAGAGGAGAGTGAAGAGAACACGAGTGAACAAGAAACCTGGATAATAAAACACGAGGAACCAGAAACCCAGAGAATAAAACAAGAGGAACCAGAAACCAGGAGAATAAAACAAGACGAACCAGAAACATGGAAGAAAGAACATGAGGAGCCAGAAACATGGAGAATAAAACAAGAGGAACCAGAAACATGGAAGGTAGAACACGAGGAACCAGAAACCCAGAGAATAAAACACAAGGAACCAGAAACCTTCAGAATAAAACACGAGGAACAAAGAGGTTGGTGTTTATTCTTCAAACAGTCATTAAAACGAATGTGTTACACTCACAGATCCTTTATGTAAAAATAAGATCTTAACTAAGATTATAATTGCTTAAATCCATGTTTTAAAGTTTGTATGGAAATGTGAGTGAATGTTCACTGAGGAGATTTATTTATTACTTTAATTAGACTTTATTGTTACTTTTTGTAATCATAAAACTGTTTTTACGCTAATAGAAACCAGATTTTAAGTAATTCAACATAGGACTGTACTTATTTTAAATCATCTGAATGTCTCAGTAGAGCATTATTTTTGCTTGTTCAGTACATTTCACTAAGTCATTAACAGTTATGCAACAAGCTTTGCAAAAATGCAAATGGACTTTTACCATAATATGTGACCCTGAACCACAAAACCAGTCATAATCTGTAGCACTAGCCAAAAAATGCATTGTATGTGTTAAAAAAATAAATAATATGACTGGGCCATTGATTGCTTGAATCTGATTGGCTGAAGAATGTCCTAAGTTAGGGTTCCTTGATTAGTTTTTGCCAAGAGACGAATTATGCCAACAATACCAAGCCAAGAACCACTGACCTATATATATATATATATATATATATATATATATATATATATATATATATATATATATATATATATATATATACACACACACACACACACACACACACACACACACACATATAATTACAATTATTATTGTTGCTTTTTTTTAAAAGATGGTCACAAGATAAATATTCAGTAAATATTCATTTGTATTAGAAGCACTTTGTTGAAAATTTTAAATATACAAACTAACAAAAAATCTGTATCTCCATGTCTGCAATGCAAATCAATAGGGATGCACCGATACCACTTTTTTGGAGTACGAGTACTTGCATTTCAGTACTCACCGATACTGAGTACTTAATAAAAAAAACATGATTTCAATTTACAGGTAACAGCTTTAGTCATATAAATTTAACAAAAAAAACAAGGACTAGTTTGGAATTAAGAACATTTATTTAAAATGAAAAGCATGTTGTATGCAAAATATTACAGAATAAATAATTATTAAAAAAAAAAAAATTAAACAGTGACAGTGCAACTCAAGTATTTTTTTCAGTTTGTTGTAAACTCAGCCCCTTTGGACAACACAAGGGGCATTAATAAACATCTTTGCTATTTAGTGCACAATATTTGAATAAACTAACAACATCCACCAACATAGAACTGCGGCAGATAGTGGAACTGAGGTAGGTATTAACATCAAGTCTAAGACGACTCACTTAATGGAGCCTATTTAGAAAAAGTGAGTGGCAGGGTTTTTTTTTTAAGAAAAGTAGATTTTCTGCAGTCTCAGCACTGTAGGATTCACTGAGGATTCATCAAACACAAAAATAAAACACAATAGCCATTTCCGAATTTGTCTGTTGTTGTGGACTTGTGAAATGCAGGGCTTAAAGTTCTCCGGCACCGAGCCGGATTTCCGGCTTGCAGCGTTTAATCCTAAATTAAAAAAAATATTAAAAAAAATAAAAATAAATCTTGTTTATCACTTTTGAGTCCATGCGTTCACCTAACAATGGTATGACATTAACTAATATTAGTAGTCAGTCAGAATGTTTTGCTCTTATTAACACGAGACACATAATAGTATTCAACTGCAGAGTCCCAGCCCTGATGAATGGAGGAACGCGACAAAAAGCTGTGAGCCGAAATGGTCAAATATAAATAGAGCCGTTGTTAACTGAGAAGATGCGCCAATAAACGCTGAAAATTAACCTGATTTGCGCATGTTCTCTATTAACAACGGCTCTGTGTAGTAACAGCTGCTCTATGTGAAATCACGCACCTGATGGAATTAACCGCTGATTAGAGAACCGGCTTTACTGACGAGATGCGCATTAACGATCGGCCGATCGTGATCGGAGCACCCCTAAATAAAACATCAAAACCAAGAAATTACATGATTGTATTGAACACCATTGTTAAAATACTGTTTACAAAGCTCCTGTGTAAATACGCGCTAGATGGATATATTTGACCATTTCGGCGCCTTTGATTAACCCCTTACACGCCGCTCAAACATAGACATTTCTCAGACCGTGGTATCGGTCCCCGGTATCGGGGGACTTTTAACGAGTACGAGTACTTTAGAAAATGTGGTATCGAGGGCGATTCAATTATTAGATATTTCAGCATTAATATTTTAAAACTTCAATTATTTGAGGGGGATCAAACAGCAGGGGCGATTCTAGGATTTTTTCAACTGGGGGGCACAAGAGGGGCCACGAATAATACAGAGGGGCCAATCTTGTGTTGTTTGAACGGTATATCCAAATCATTTCAAGAGTTCAGTAACCTTTAAAATCAGTAATAAACAGTGATACCCTATTATATTTTAATAGCAGTTATTCACTGCTCTAAATCAAAACAATCAAATACAATTTGTATTAACTTTTCACTTTACAAAAGTGAAAGAAAAACTGCAATAAATAAAATAATCCAATGTATGAATAGTGTACAACTCACAAATAATAATAATAGAATTTATTTATAATAGCCTTATATAATATATATATATATATATATATATATATATATATATATATATATATATAATAGCCTTATTTATATAAATGCAGAATAACATTAATAATTCATAGAAATAAATACACAATTAATGAATTAATATAATATAAATTTAATATAATAAATTGTTTTTGTTTATTATCCACATCCCATTCAATTTGCATAGCAGCAGTTGCAGTAAATTTGCATTGATGAATAAACAAAATCTACTTATGTCAAGGCTAATTAATCTTGAGCATATTGATTTAAAAATATCATATAATCATACTTTGTTAGAAAGCTACTTGTTCAAAAAGGTAGCTTTAGTTTAACATGTAAAATATGTGGATCCTATAAAAAAAACAGTTTAGAATAGCTTAATTAGTCCAGTGTTATTTTAGTATTAGTTATTTATTTTGCTATTTAATCATGCATTAAATATTTATGTATGACTTTTAATTTGAGAATGTTTCTGGGTGTCATCAAATGACGTTTTGTCAATAACGTCTGTGAAGGGGGGAGAGAGAGCTTTCCAGGGTGCAGACAGCAATCGCGGAGCACCATGGTGATTTAGAACGGCAACTGAATTTATGAGAAATCTACAGACGCAAATAGACTAAAGGTGTAGAAAAATAAAGACCTATATGTGTATTTTGGACTTTTTTTTTCACCACAAGTCTGAAAGAAGACATGTTATTGAAGACAAACAGCCCTAAATCTCAAAATTGACCAGTATAAAAACGATTTTTTTGCATGTGTCTCACCCATAGACTATAAAAAAAGTCTCAAGTGTGGAGCGTTAGATAAACATTATACGATTTGTTTCGTCACCTCACTTAAGTGAAAAAAGTTGCTAATCGACTGCATGATTCAATAATGACTTTATTAGAATTGCTATTATACTTTTTTTAAACCATTGCTTTAAATTGCGTTTTTGCCTATATCGGCGCGTTCGGCCGAAAAAAAAAGTAAATCGTAACGAAGTAAACCCCTCTTACATTCAGCATCAGAGCAGCATAGTAAATATAATATTTAGCATCTTGGTCTGCTCTAGGAGATAACATCGTCATCGAACCTGGTCTGTCTAACACCGAAAGACGTTAACGTTAGTACCGAACACTTCTTGCACTGCAACAACTCGCTAATAGAAGATTATTATTTGAATTTGTGAGTGACAGACAAGTAGAAGGGTGGGGGCACACTGGGGGCCAATCAGTTTTCAGGAGGGGCCAGTGCCCCCATGGCCCCTCCCCTGGCTACGCCACTGTCAAACAGTAACACTGTGTGTCCCAAACAAACTTGATGCGATGCTATCAAAAGTATCTTTTCCATGTAGTTTTTGTCCTAATCACCTGCTGCAGTGACACGTGACAATAAACGACACAGAATTCTATTTATTCTTTTTATTTGTCATGGCAGGAACAACATACAAAATATGACCGTAATAATGTCAGGTAATGACTATGTGCTTTATTCAATGTTAAAAGTGTCTAATATGAGATTGAATATAATTTTGCGGGATCTTCATATCCATAGTAAAAGCAGCAACAGATATTTTACCTCTGATCTTGAAAATGAATTAGGCTAAAGGTGGTATCGTTCACTCAAATCTATTTTCAGTGTCCACTTTTCTTTACTTCACACTTGCAATGTTTTTGCTGTCACATCGAATATCTACACTGGACGAAACAAAGCACTGCAAATAATTAGTCATAAAAAGAAAGATTCAGCAGTTTTCTGTCTGGGATTTGTTTTGGGATACTGATTATAATGAGTTCTGTTGTATTTTGTTGCGTCGCCCCGTGCCACTCGCGTCTGGTGTTGACGTGATGAAAGTGAATGTCTCTATCTGATGCTGCCTTTGAATTTTCTTGCCACATTATGTGAAATTAGTGTGGGCCAAACATTTTTCTCTCTTGCACGTGGGCCGCCTATTGAGAAACCCTGTCCTTAGGTATGCAATTATTTTCGGGTAAAATATTGGCAGTTCGTGAAGGAACTCAAAATTTCACTGTTAATAGATATATTAGCCAAACACTTTTTCGGACAGACTCGAGATAATTCACATGCTCTTTCTCTCTCTCTCTCTTTTGCTCTCTAACAGCTTAGTTATTAACTGCATTTGTTTGCTATCAACAGCTCAAGCCCCCCTTACTAGGTATAAAATTATGTTTTGGAATTAGAACCACAGGCATTGGATGAGATGCGGAAGAAACTAACTCACAATTTGGAAATCTCATATTTTGTTTGCCGATACTGTATCAGTTCTCAAAAATGGAATATCGATATAAAAAAAAATCAGACAAGACGTAAGGAAATATTAGCTCATTTATTTTGAGAAGAATCAAATCTAAAGATTTGAATTGCTTTAATTGAACCAGTTCCAAATTTAATTTGTTTATACTTCATCAATGGTTCATCCAGCGAACGTTAAAATCAGTATATCTTTACAATTCTGTTTTTATTACTTCATGGATAATGAGAATACAAACAGGATGATAATTTATACATTACTAGCTAGGTAGCTCGGATCTGGGCAAAGTTTAATCTTAAAACACACCACACAAGACAATACTTCTTTATAAATGAAACAAGAATTTATTGAACTGCTCTATTACATTGATCTGAAACCTTATGGGCGATATCTTAACGTTTGCGATATACCGTTGAAAATTCTCCTCACAATAAAAATTTATCACGTCACCATAATAACGATAAGTCTAGTTGATGACGTAGTTTTGTGTGTGCGGATGGGGTGAAAACAGGAATGGCAGAAGGCGGACGCGATGCTGAAGAGGAGCTTGTTAAGCGAGGAGCTACCTCTACAATTTGGAACTGGTTTGGTTACAGAAAATCAGATGAGGAGCAAACTACTGTAATATGCAAATTTTGCAGAAAAAGAGTGGAAACGCGTCCAATTTGTTCCACCATCTGAAACACAAACACAAACCAGAGTATGAAGAAAGTCAGAAGATACGCGAGGCAATGGAGACAAAAACTACAAGTGTACCTAGGTGTAAGAAAATTCCCACCCAAACGAAAATTGCCAGCGCATTTGCTAACTGCGTCCTTATGATAAGCAAAGTAAACGATGTAACGAACTGACAGAAGCAGTCGTGTTTTGTTTGACAAAAGACATGTTGCCATTCCAAACGGTGGAAAAAAAAAGAAGGATTCAAGCAAATGATCCATAAACTGGAAACAAGATAAAACATGCCCTCAAGGAAGTACTTTTCCAAAACAGCCCTGCCAGCGATGTATAAAGAGTGCCGCGGTAGTGTACAAACATCACTGTCAACGGCGGATTTTTATGCTTCAACTGCAGACATGTGGAGTAGCAAAACGACTAAGTAGTACATTAGTCTTACGGTCCACTACATAATGAGTGACTGGAGTTTGAACAGCTGTTGCTGTTACATACCTGGACTCATTTAGTGTGTTTTTGCCCCTGTGACCCAGTTTCTGTCTTCCGTATTGGTTTGATTAGTTCCCAGGTGTGTCTATTCTATTTCCCATGTGTTCCATGTCCCTGTTAATTTAGTCATGCAATCCACCTGTGTTTCCCAATTATCCCTTGTACATAAGCCTTGTCCTTTCAGTTCTTGTTTTGTCAGGTCTACTTGCTACTTAAGCATGTCTACCTCTGTGCTCCATGTTGGATATCCCCTGTGTTGGATATAATAAAAGCCTTATTTCATTTGTCCTCGGCTCCGTGTTCCTTCCGGCAGCGTAAACCGTAACAGAAGACCCGACCTAAAAAGTTTAAAAACTGCGTGTTTTCCCTCCATTTTTTTTTCCGTTTTTTCAGTCTTTTTCTTTCCGTAGTGTGTTGACGGATCCCCTCTATAGCCCCGAATTCCTCCTCCTCATGCTGGAGCAGGAAGGACGTTCCCTTGAGGACCATACCAGACGGTTTCTTCTGCTAGCGAATGCCACCAGCTACCCGGACTACGCGCTCTGCACCTTCTATAACACCAGCCTGAACTCCAAGTGCAGAGCGTTGTCGCCCGAAGATGGTCCTCAGGAGGAATTCACCGCATTCGTGGAGTGGACTCTGGCGAGAAATGGTCACCTCTCACCGTCTGCCCCATGGAGGATCTCGCCAGGCCCACTCCGAGCCAGAGACCAGCAAACCACCATCCAGCCATGAATTTTCTGTTTATCCGCTGGTTCCGCCCAGCCCTGAATTTTCTGTTTCTCCGCTGGTTCCGCCCAGCCCTGAATCTTCTGTGTCTCCGCTGGTTCCGCCCAGCTCTGAATCTTCTGTGTCTCCTGTATTCCCTCCCAGCTTCCCTCTCCCACCTCCTCCCAAACCTGCCAGTCCATCTGGTTCCGTCCAGTCCTGATCCTCCTGTGTTTCCTCCGATCCTTCTTCTCTCTCCTCCTAGACCAGCCAGTTCCTCGTCATCCCTGCTGGTGCCAGTCAGTCCCCCAGCTCACCCTCAGACCGCGCCATCTGGGCGCGATGGTTCGCCGCTGGACTGCCAGTCTCCAGCTCCACCTTGGCGCATTAAGGCCCTGTCTCCACCTCCAGCCTCCGAGCCCTGGACTCCTCCTCGGTCCTTCGACCCAGTGGCTCCGCCTTGGCTCTTAGCTCCCTCGTCTCCACCGTGGCCTGGCATCCCACCTGCTCCACTGGGCTCCCTCGTCCCTCCGGCTCCACCTTGGTCAGTCGTCGACCATCCGCCGCCTCGGGACTCCAGTCCTCTGGTTCCACATCGTCACTCCATCCCTCCGGCTCTGTCAGGCTCCTCCTTCCCTCTGGTTCCACCTCCATCCTCAGTCGCTCCGGCTCCACAGCGGTTTTCCAGGACCCCACCTCGCCTTGGTCGCC
>NW_020525400.1:0-52047 GCF_003368295.1 Carassius auratus | reverse complement strand
TTTATGGTACAGTTCGCATCAGAGTTCGCCTTCTCGCCTTCACAGTGCCGGGTTCGGCCTCTTCCCCCTCTCGCGCAGTGTCCAACAGCTCAAAGTTCTGTCAAAGCGACGGGCGACTTTCGGACTCACACGTAGTACTCCTTGTCCTTGTTTTTCTGTTTCTTGTTGCCGCTTTTCGCACTCTGCTGCTTGTCCTTCATGACTGCTCCATTGCTCTGCGCCGAGTTGGTTATATAATTCCTGGTCTCATCCACTTGGTAGGATCCCTCGTCCCTGTTTTCTGTACTTATACATGGCGTACAGCAGAATTAGGATGCACAAAGCGGCAAGCGGCAATTATCCGACGACCATTCCTGGTGCTGCTAGATTCACGGACCACCTCGGAGGCCCCCGAACCCGTCTGATGCCCGGCTCCGTGGGGATTGCTGTGGGTACATTACGGAACATGGGGGAGGTTATTAATGGGCTCTTCAGCTTTGTGTTGTCTACCTCATAGGAAGTGGGCAATGGAAGCAAGACTATGTCGGGCTGGGGCTTTAGCTCCCTGTGATTCATTTTGCCCGCGGGCAGTTTGGGTGGCGTGGACGTGGTTGTGGAGCGGCTCAGCTTGGGGGAAAAAGACGTGGTAGTAGTCCTACCAGAATCGGAGACTTTGTTAGGTCTAAAGTCCTTGGATCCCCACTTAGGCGCGTGAGCTTTGTAGCCACCTTCAAAGGTCGACGAAGACAAGGTCTTATCTGTTACCAAGGAGAAGGTGGTGTAAAAATCTTCATCATCAGTAGGGGGCAGGTTAGAGTCGTATGCTTCCCCAGAGCCATACCCAGATATCATCAAGCCATCATCATCATCACAATCATCGCTGCCTCGGTCCGACAAGCAAGGTACCCCTGCCTCAGTGGCCATGGACAGGGACTCTTTGGTGGTCTCAATAATGGTTAGGTGGGGGCGGAGGGTTGGGGGAAGGGGAATGGAGGGTGTACGAGTGGCTACAGAGGGGAGCTCTAAGGGATCTTTACAAGTTACTGGGAAACTAATTCACCTGTCCTACAATTGAACACAGACACGAGGCATGTTTAGTGTCGAAAAACTAGCTGCAAAAACAAAAAAAAAACACTAACAGATTACTAGCAGAATGTACAAAATAAATAAATAACATCAAAAATAAAAGGCAAAGCGAAACAATATCGATCATAACAAGTATAAATCGGCATCAAAGGACTAGACAGACTTTGTGGGTGAGCTGGTTCGTGAGCTTTTGAATTAATTGCTTTCTGGATAATTCTTTACAAAAATAGTGCTTGAACAAATAACATGAGCTTTGCATTTGTTAAAATCAGCTCATGCATTTCAACATGAACTAATATAAAAGAAATTAATGAGTTTTTTTAACTTACTGAGTTGCAACCTTACTGTAAAAATATTTACATTTTTTGGAATAATATTTTGCATCATTTACAAATGTATCAATCAATCCTTTCCTACTGCCATGAAGTCTCATAATCTAAAAATAAGTGTCAGAAGAAAACAACGTAGTACATATAAGAAAATCATTATATAAGCCACAAGGTGAAGTCTCACCTCATGACGGTTTCATCTGTTTTATAAGTGAAACAATGTCAACAGCTTGTATATTTTTGTAGGAAAACATCTCTCTCTCTCTCTACACATACACAAACACACACACACACACACACACACGTGTGATGTAAGATGCGGCTCCCCAGCAGTGCACTGACTCTTGCCTTTTGATTGACTTTAGAAAGCCTTCTTAATGGCAGCTACTATCTCCATAATGCAATAACAGCTGAATTGTTTTATTTTATTATCTATTGAATTTGATTGGTTATCAAAGGGCTAGACATTAATCAAAGTAATAAGAAACAACTAAATCTAAAAAGTAATAACTAAATCTAAGTAATAAAGAATACATTGAATGCTGCTTTCTGTATGTTAAAATGCTACAGTACATCCTAAGATCCTCAGTTCTTCAAGTATAAGTAATGTGTCACCATTCAGAAAGAAACTGTTTCTACTTTTTACCTGCTAGATATTCAGACTGTCATTGCAAATGTAAGATAAAACTGCCATCAGGTTTAAGAACTTGCATAAAAATACAATTCAAAATTAAAAGAACTTAAAGAGGCAGACTGTAATAATAACAAAAAATAAACAAAGCCAAATACCAGAAGTTCTCAATAAAGTCATAATAGCACACAATACAGTACTGACAAACAGGCAATATAAATATCAACATTATAATTTAGCAAATCGAGATCAGAACTTCTCGATCTCATTATATTAAGAATTTACACAAGCAAATATATTATAAACAAACACATAAGCATATAATAATTTTTTGTCAACTTACATCAACAAAATTGCCCCGCATGATTTTGGCATGAAGAAAAAAAAACGTACAAAAGAAAGTTGTGTAAGAATGTTCTTGGACAGGTTTTTTCTTTGTGAAAACAAAACGACTGTCATCATGTTTCTAATTAGATATATATATTTTAGTTTCCCACATGAGAGAGAGTACAGGGAGGCAACAACACATACATCCACACCACATAACATGAAAAATAAACTTCACCAGTATTCTCTTTTGTTGTTACTTTGATAAATAATCCAGTTTTCTTACAAAAACTGTACATATTTGAGCCTTTGATTTATATAGCATTTTTTTGTTCAATAAATATCTACATTCTAGTAATTCAACTTTTTGCTTAAATTGGTTTTAATCTTTAGGTTTGAGTGAATGGATGACTACATAGTTTACCATAGCTAGAGGGGGGAGGAAGGGGGGAGAGGGTTGTGACAAGGGAACTGGACCTATGAACATACTACATAGGAGATGATGATGGGGGTGATTGTGTAAGTCAGTTGCCATGTCCATGTATAGGCAGTACGAAGCGGTCGGGCAGCATTAACGTTTTTGGCTGTAAGGAAGGGATGGGGATATACAAACAATGAGCATATACATGCCCATCTACGAAAAAAGAACAAAAATCTAACACTGACAATCTGACAAACCCTAAACTGCAACTTCTTCGCCATGCAGTTTGGAAACAGTCTTTAAAACGTCAATTTTTCATCAAGATCAACTCTCAGAATTTGAAAAAAAAAGGAAAAAAAAAGAAGTGTATCAAGATATGGAACCTCTTCACTGACCATCATGTGCATTTTGATGAATAATGTTTTAATTTTAAAAATCAAATTGGGTTGTTTTTGCATTAGAGGTTGTGCAGTTTTGTTCCTGATCTGATTCTTGTCATTTTAAAACGATTTCAATGATTTATCCCTGCAGGCACATGGAATTTTCACTGAATTAGTTCCAAATCTAAAAAAGAAGACCAACAATCAAAACACGTCATCAAATGAATGACAACTGTGATTTGATGTTCACATCTAGTTAAAATTTCAACACTAATTTTGAACCCCAAAATTCAGCTAGCCAAAAAATGGTAACCAACAAAAAATGAAATTGATTTGAGTGTGTAAACTAAAAAGACAAAATTCCCAGAGACGGAAGAACAAAGCAATTCTAATTTTCACACGCTACAACCAGATGCACAAACTATAAAACAGACACAATCGAGAGGGACAGTTTAACAGACAACTGCATCCTCTGTCATGTGACCCAAAGACAAATATATCTGTCATTGTTAGTCTTAAACATATAACAGGCGTGCAGTCTGGATGTATGTCAAAGAGAGAGGAAAATTGGCTGAAAATGTGTTAGGTGTTTTTTTTTTTTTTTTTTTTTTTACTGCAAGATGTCGCATGCGTAAAGTAAGTTGCATTTAGGGAGAGTAGACAAACAACACAGCAAGCTGAGGGTCAAAACACACATCGAAGGTTAAGTGAGGTCAAAGAAGCCTTTAAACCAGGGCCTGTAGGTCACAGATGTTTGGATGTTCGCATTTGCAGCACACTACTGGAATATACAGAGCAGATTCCTTGTTTTTATACCGGTAAGGTCATTAAATCTCATAACGAAAGATCCATAATCATAGTCGGTACCCACAGACTTTGGTTCAAAAGCAGCAGAGTATTGATTGAGGAATTCCACAGGAGGGCTCAAAATAGACGACTTCTATAGAAAAATAGAAATAAACTCTCTGAAAGCTTTAGGGCAAACAGTATTAAATTATGAAATGCTAAATTAGAACAAAATCTAATCATCTAAAATCTATATTTTCCCTTCTAACAGAAAATAACAAATAAATTCCTCTCAAAAATAATTTAATGCAACAAAGCCACACAATGGCTACTAAGCAGTGATTAATGACGTTATGAGATTCTTAATATAATATATAAAACAGTCCTTCAGTGTTCAAGGCTGCAAATGTTTTTTAGTACATTGCCAGATTGACTTGTTACATACAGTCTGTTAATAATGCTACAATGTGCATCAACACATTATTTAAATAAAACTGACCGATGGCACCTGACAAGAGTGTACTGTACAGCAAGGCGTCTCATTAGAATGCAAACACATAAGGGAGGCATCAATCAATATTTGCAGAGTGAAACTATTCAAAACTCTTCTAACAGAAGAGGTGTATCTCAATGTCGGGTGTCTGGTGGTCTTATCTCTGGTCGCACTATGGACAGGTAATTAAACAGGAGCTCCAATGCTGAATGGCCACCTGCAGGCCTGTGATAAAAGCAACTCCCTCTCTCTTGGCACAGGATGGGGCCAAGCAATACTGGCTCTCTAATCTGGACCATTCTTCCCTTTGTTTTACCGCTCTTTATTCATTTCCTGCCTTCCAACAGCATCTAATTGCTTTTGAGTCTAAAAAGACGCTCACCCCTGTCTAATCAGCATGACAAAACAAGCTACAATTACTCTTAAAAAGTAGATATTTGCTTGAATCAGGTGAATAAATTAAAATCCAGCTCATTATGTATGCATCTTTTGGGAATTTCTTAGTATTGTGTGAATCTAAAATCATGAGTACAGCATATAATGCCATCTGGTGTTCATAAAAGGACGAGTAATGAGTCCTAGTACACTAGTTTTACTGTTTTACAAAGGCAGCATTTCACACATATACTGCACATAAGCCATATTTAGTTATAATGTCTCACATTTGTATCTGTTTAATAGGCCTACAGAAACGATATTGTGTTTAATACTGCTTTTAAACAACATGAAGGTGAGCAAAGAATGACTAAATGTTTCTTTAGTCATTCTTACTATGCAGTTAAATGGGTGCTCAAGAAACCTTTCTTATTATTATTATTATACAATGTTGATAATATTTTTGTGGAAACTGTTGTGATACATTTTCTTCTGACTGATTCTGAATAGAAAGTTTAAAAGAACAGCATTTAGAAATCTTTTGTAACATTAGAATTGTCTTCACTGTCATATTTGCTGATTAAAAGTATTAAGTATTAATTTATTTCTAATATATATATATATATATATATATATATATATATAAATATAAACTGTCCCCAACTTTTTGAATGGCAGGGCATGTTTAATTGTAATATTTCAATGGATGAAACTCTTTGAAAACTTTTCTAAATGGGAATCATATTAGTCGGTGTTAGTCATAGCAATGTCGCAATCAATAAATATGGATCCACTAATTTTTTTTTTTACTTATCTTAACTGATTGTTGTTTTAGTCTCACTCTAAAACATACAATTACATAAATCAGTAATTTTACAAGATGATTAAAAAGCTTTAAACGCCCTCAAGCTGTAAGTAGTAACTGTTAGGCATCCTGTTTATTTTTTCTTATTATTTTTTAATTACAATTTTACAGAGCTGAAAAGGTATTGCATTACAGGAATGACCCATCTCATTCCTAATACATTCGCATCTGGTTTGTGCCAAGCTGTTTTTTTTTTTTTTTTTTTTTTAGAAATATACACATTTCTATCACTGCAAAGCTAAACTGGAGCTTGTTAATTCCTGATTGATTATTCGTAATTACAGCATTCCATCAAAAGTCTCAATAGCAAAAGGTCTTCTGGAAAGATGTAGAACTTTGCCCTTTAGAACTGATCAGTATTACGCTAAATGCTAACAAGAATCTGTAATGCAACTTTAACATAAATACATTGTAGTGACCCTTTACTGAATAATCAAACAGTACCAAAAACTATAAGAGTGAGAGATGCGTCCGTCAAACGGATAATTAGGTCTCATGAGGCTTTTTGCCCTCAATTCCAAATTCATTTCACCTTTTGTCTTGTTCAAAAGGAAATACCAAATAATTTAAAATGACCCCCGTTTAGCAGTGTTTCAGTTTAGCAGTGTTTCAGAATAAACAAAATATTTAGAACTTTCAGAAAATATATCCGCAACTTTACATGACAGAAACATAACTTTTTTGGTTTGCATGCAAGCATGGACTTTAAAATAATGAGATCTGTGTGCAGAGAAAATATTTGAGAATAATACAGCAGAACTGCTGTACGGAACAAATTGGAAGCGTATCATTAATCAATACAAGCCCTCCAGGGAATTCCAGATAGGGGATAAAGGGGAAAACCCAACCATTTTTACAAACAGAGAACAGAATCACGTGACAACACATCAAGACAAGTTGATAGACAGGAACACGATTTGGTACAGGAAATGTAGCGGAAATCTTTGCAACCATAAGCTTGAATATGATGCTTTGTTAAAACTGGCTCATACAGTACAGTACAGCACTCAGGTTAGTCTGATGGTGAGGATATGCATGGAGATAAAAAATGATGCCATGCACTGAATAATGAGAGATTAGTCTGGAAAACGGCTCTGACTAGCAGCTGCAATATTACATGCCACAAATGACTGCTTGAGAAAGCGTGAACGCTTTTTTTTATTGAAGCGCACGGTTTGTGGCAATAAAACTCTTTCTATGCCATCTGCATTAAAAAAAAAAAAGAAAAAGACTTCGTATGCAGACAGGCTCAGTCATGTGAGGAGGAAGTGAGGGGCATTCAAGGATGTTGGTCATTCTAAAACACAACTTTCTTAAGATTACATCAATACCTGAGCTCAAAAAACTCCTTGGATGGCAAGAAAAGATTTTGTTGCCTGTTATTTGCTTCGCTAATCAAAATGGCAATGTTCAAGGTCAAGCCCAGATGGTGCAGATGCTTGAGAAAAATGAAGGAAAAATCGATTTCAACACCAAAATATCATGCGGAACAAGATGAGGCGAGATGACAGGAATGATGCTTTTGGATAGCTGGGAAATAGATGAGGACTTCACCAAAAATAACACTGACCACGAACAAGCTCATGAAATTAAGAGGACAATTCAAGGGGAGATACCCCACGCATGCGCTACAGAAAACTCTCTGAATATGAGGCCAAACCCTTGCAGCGGTAATGTCTCATGCAGCTACATATCAACTGATGTAGAGGTTAGAATGGCATGAATTTCTGTGTAAACGTGACTGGATGATTGGGACCCTGCCAATAGCTTTCTTTATGAGGACATAAAGATTTCAGAAAGATGGATATTGTTCTCAAACCGCTAAACTGATGAATGTCATTTGGAAGAAATTGGCATTGACATTTGAGAGAATTGCAGAGGGTCAGAACAGGTTGAGGCGAACAAAGCAGATAATCTGAAAACTTAAATGTAAACATTTTCATCCAACAGCACAATAAACATGTTGCACATTTTTGCGATAAAAGTAGTGTGCTCATTACAGGCTATGAAATGGCTTTGGCCTCTGGAAATAATATGATTGCACATTGTTCTTCTTTTTATGTGCTGGTTTGCTTTTCCAACATGGAAAATGTATAATTGGGTGATTGTTCGACTAGGGGAACATCTGGCTTTGTGGACTTGGTGGAAAACACACTTTTCATTCTTTTGCTTGTTTATTTATAGTCATTTGTAACCAAATTATACATTTTTCTAAAACACCACCTTTCATATAATGTAATGCATTTCATAGCATTTTGAGGTGAAAAAAAAAAATAAAAATAAAAATTTTAAAATTTAAACCATACAACATTTAGATTTTTTTTTACCATGTAACATTTAGAATTATATATTTAAATTTATATAAATAAGAGAGAAAAAAAAATCTTATTTAGATGTTTATTATTATTCTGCTCTGTTTAGATTAATAAATGAAACTAATATTGAATCATTTTAACATGATTAATCTTTTTAAGATTGAACATCTGGGAATAGTGTAAAACAGATTTAAAATAAATTGTTAAAACTTTCCAAGACTAGTAATATGTTTTAGCGTGACCTTTATTTTAATAAAAATCAACCCCTAGGATATGAAAGTGCCTTAAGTTGAAGAAACACCCAATTATTGTAAGTGGTAGAGTTTAACTCAAATTATAACAAGATTCGTTTGACCTCTCTGACTGGAATCCTGATTTGCAAAGGAATTAAATTTCAATTATCTATAACTGCAATCAAAAAAAAATTGTCTTTTTCACAAAAGACATGACAGACTATTTTCTCAAAGCTACAATTATGTATATATATATATATATGAAAAAGTCAATACCCAACTTCTCTCAAATCTTTCTCTTTCTCACTATCAATCTTTTTTTTATTATCACTAAACTGTATTTTTCATATTTGGGTTGGAAATATTAGCAGAACAACTTGTTCACACTGAGGCAAAATTATATCGTTAAAAATAAGCATAACGACACAAGACAAAAATTGGTACACAGAAATTCGATGATATCTGTTCTCTATTACAACAAGTTAACTTAAATCAAACCTATTGAAATGAGGAAACAGAAAGGAATCGCAAAGACTGCTTCAACAGCAATTAATCTGATAGATATCACTCTACTATAAGGCTGAAAGCAAAGTTCAAGAGAAATCTCAAAATGTATCATGTGCCAAAATGCAATCCACTATCACATGGCATAAAAACCTCAGTATGATACATTTTGAAGCATCAATGCAGAGAACATGTCACTTTTCTGTACTAATTTTGTACGTATGCTCTCATAATAGGCACTGGGGACAAAATTAGTAATCAGTGTGACCATGTTAACCACTTCGGAAAACCCCATGGCCAAGTGTAGCTCGTAACAAAAGTTTGAGGAGAATGATTTGAGATTGGCTCTGATTCAAGGCTACTGAATGGACTAAGCATTAGAATTCCATGCCTATTTCTGTTTTGTTTAGATTGTTTCTTAAGATATCCTACTAGTGCATATCCATATCTCTGTATTGGTGTACATGGGTTGGATTGGACAGGAAGTTACACTTTTTCTATCCATGGGGGGAGGCGATGCTTTGAGGATCTGATCCTCAGTTGCAAACGAAAGGCCACCACATAGAGGCAAGCAAAATTCAACTGACCTAGCCCACCTGCATGTCCTTCGCACTCAGCAAAGTCCTCGTCATCACTGGAGCATTCAGCCGAAGAGACCATGTCATCCGTGGTCTACAATACAGTGGAACACACAAACAGGGAGAATAGACAGATACTTGAATGCATTAGATTGTACCACCATAATGTAAAAGAGCTTATTTAGATAATTTTTGGAATATATACTGTAAGCCCAGATGCATTTTCCGAACCAATTTAAAACTAAAATCTGTGGTGTGAAAAAAATGCTACAACAAAATAATATGCTTGCATAAACACTTAAAAAAGGTGCATGACCAAAAACATCCAAGATGGCCTAAAAAAAAACAATCTTTCTGACAAACCGATAACCGATATCCAATAACCGATAACTGAGTTTGAAAATAATAATAATAAAATAACAAAAATAATAAGAAATAAGTCAATATTTTTGTAATATTTTATTGCTCATTACAAGGTCAAAATATAAAAATTAATGGGGATTTTCCATTAAAACTTCAAATATAAATTAATGAAAAATAAATAATATAATAAAAATAAATAAACACACTCACATGAATGCACACACACTCACATGCATGCACACACACACACACACACACACACGTGTGTGTTTTCCGTCATTAAAATAGCAAAAGTGGATTTGGACACACCCTGAGTGCACCTGCGCCATGCACTTTACACTGTGCGTTTAGATCGTTAAAATAGGGCCCACACTCTTAATTGTTTATTTACTCTCATTACTTACAATTTTTTTTTTAATAAATTAATTTTCAGCAAGGTTATCTAAAAAGTCATAAACACTTTCCATATGATTTAAACTATACAAAGTTTGTTTTCAAAAAATAAATAAAGTTATACTGTACGTTAAAAATTGTATGCAAATTAATAAATAATATATGGATTTAGCACAAGATGAGGGTGGAATAATAAAAGGATTTTCATTTTTGGGAGACTTATTCCTTTAAATGAAGCTGAGAGTACCACGCTCTTATTAGCAGCTGAAAGCATAATCAAATTAGCCAAAATTTTTTATAAATGAATATGCAATGAGTCTGAGATTTAGCCAATTTTAGAAATGACAGAACTTTCAAAGGAGCTCTGCAGGAACACAATTCATGGAAGCCTGTTCATAAGTCAGTGTCATTACTTCCCTGTCAATAAACATAAATTCACCGGTGACAGACAGCGAATGAGTTTGCACAGCTCATCTCGGGTGTTAATTCCAAACTTTTATTTTGAAAAACTGCTCACGTCAAACATTTATACGAGTCACCTCCATCTCGCCGTTTCGAGAGTCTGCATGGATTTCCCATCGTTGTATATCACTAGCGCTGAGTGGAGAGGACCAAACACACAGCGGCACTCTGAGATTATCTGTGTTTCTCCAACGTCTCCCGCTCTGATTTATCCCCAGCACTCTCCCTTACTCATGCCAACCGCCGCGGTGAGCTCGTTTTTCACACCCTCTGCTTGGCATGTCTTTATTAGGAGCAGATTAGAATGTGGGGCAAAATAAGTACTGTCGTAGACCAGGTTTATGAACTTTTAAATAACACAGAGAGCAATGGAAAGCACTCTCCTATGTGAAAGCGCAAGGTCATAAATATGATTGGGTTTGACAGAATAATAAAATGCTTTCCCTGAATAGTCTTGGTGGACTTTGTTGGGAAAAAAAAAGAGCTGCTTCTTTTTCTCCCCCAGTTTTGGTATGAAAATGGTGCAAAAATCCATTCGAATGCACATCAGGCTGGCCAGAGGTGGCACTTCATACCGGCGGGGTGTGGAATATCGCTCTAAAATTATTCATTGAATTTATATTTAGTGTGGCAAACAACTCATCTGCGTGACTGAAAGAGCAGGAGGATATCACAGATGCAGAAAGCAATGAGAAACATAATTGACTGATTGTGGAGAAAATGTGAAATTATTTCAGGTTTCCCCCTTGAATGACAGCATTTAATCTCATAAACCGCTCCGAACAGAACCCACGGTTGATTTTCGGTATGAAAATGTTACTGATACAATGGCCGCCTTGAATATGTAGTCTGTCATGCTTACTAATGCACAGATACGTACAGATCCCCAAATCAGTCAGAAGCATTGAATAGCTCAGAAGCCACTCTTCATATCCTTTTCCACAAAAACACGAGCTCAGTGTTGACACAGGCTGAGAATGCTATGGAGAGCTGCTGCATTATGCCATTTTATACTTATATATGGATACTTCTGTTGGGAATGAGAAAATGGACTAATCCACATATTAACAATGTGAGAATGTCTTTCGGTGGCCATATAAGCCTTTAACGTTCATCTGTGCTGAAGAGCCCAATCTTTTCCCCTCCCTCTCTCACGCCCAGTCTGACAGTGACGGGAACTTAATATTGAACTCCTGGAAGATAAGCTTGTTTCTTCACTCTTCTCAAAGCCGAGAGTGAAATGCTTCATGGTTTCTGACAGATAAGCAAACCTGGTTAAATCCGTTCAATTTATTTTCAGTCTTAAGGAAATTGCACATTAAATAAAGAACAATGTTTTTGTTGTACAAATAATACGTATCTGTTTAATTATTATTATTTTTTAAGTCTACGTGGGGTCTGTTACCATGTAATTATTTCAAAAGGTGACCAACAGCCACAATTCTAATTTCAACAACAAACATAGGCATCTAAACTGAACAGATTCTTAACTGGTAGAAAATTACTAAAAATCATTGTAAATTTTTTTTTAGATAATATGACCCAGATTACATTCATCACTTTTTATTTGCACTCTTCTGCCAAATGACAACATTTCTCACTTTCATTTAGTTTAACTAATGAAATAAAATGGACTAAAACGATATACACGTTTAAGAATAAGTAAATAAACATGACAAAAAATTAAGCAGAAAATCTATTGCAATATATGTGTATATTGACTAGCAATTTAAAATGAAGCTGAGAGGGACATAAGTTTAGTACATTATACCATTTTCATAACTCATATTTTCTGAAATGTTATGCCCAATGAAAACTTGTGAAAAGACATTTCAGTTTTATCGACTGAACGATAAACTTCCACGTACACAACAGTACAACATATTGGACTGACCTTCATCTCTCACAGCTTCACTTCTGTTGATGTCGGACTAAATATGGTGTCTGCTCTGACTAAAGTCTATGGCTTTCTTGCACTTCATACTGAATAATAGCTGACTTCATACAGTAGCTGTACAGGATGAGGACTATAGAGTGTTAGATGACAGGGCCCTTTGGACCTGTTATTCGTCTGGCCTGGTGAAAATGAGCAGCTCTGCTGTGTATTGCGTTTTAGTGAGATGCTTGGGTTGGCTGTTGAGGCAAAGAGTGAAATCTGATTATTCTACCTTGACAAGGTAAAGGTCATTATGGACAGCCTTGTATCTTCACCCTTGAGCTTCAGTAATAGTCTGTGAATTCACGGGAATCAGAGTGGACTGACTGCAGCTATGAGGAAAAAAGAGCATGCATGTACAAATAAAAGTCAGGGAAAATGAACAGAGATCTCTGGGTCAAAATGTTAACAAAATTGAAAATGACAAATAAAAAATAAAAAATAAAAAATAAAAAAAAGGAATTGCTGAAATGTAAAATATATGCACATACAAAGAAACAAAATCTAATTCCGACAATTTGTTGTTGATGTATGTTAGAATGATAAAAATATAAACATAAATATAAAACAGAAGTAATAGTTTCCACTGTAGTAGTCTGAGAATTTTGAACCCCATTGTTTCACGAGTTCACACCCACATTTTATTAGTTGAGGTATGGAATGCGGATTTGGCATGATGTCCGGGGAAGGGCTCCGAGCTCGGGAATGGCCCAAACTTAGAGTACCCCCCCTTCCCGTTGATTATAGGCTAAGTCTCTGACGCGATCCTTCCGAACCTTTTAAGAAAACATAATATATATACACAATAGATACATTTATAGATTTTATTTTCCTTTCATAACCAGGTATAGAGAGAGAGAGCTTATAGCTCTGTGGTTCTGACCCTTCGATTGTTGTGGACAGCAGGCCTTCTGAGATAAACTCATTTTTACTGTTACCAAAGACTGGACTTTATCAAAAGCGGGTTATCTGCAGGAGTAATAATACAAAAAAGAAAAATCCCTGGATTTTTAGGATTTCATTCAGAATAAAATTATTTGAAATAGCTGTTCACACAGTAAGTGGCTTGAAACCAGACTTTAAAATTAAGACAGGGATGGGGTAACATTACAGTAGTGCCAGTCTGTTTCTAAATTAAAATGATCAAATCTAAACCTCGAGTTGAATAATCTAAAACATTAAAATCAATGTCATTTTAGGGTCTCTATACAGTATAATATAATACTAAATGAAAATGTATAGTTCAGCAAAAACTTCAGGAATGCTGAATGTTAAAGTAGGTTTAAGTTAAAGGACTAAAATTACATTCATACATGAAAATAGGAACATGAAATTAAACTGAAAATATTAAATATAAATCTAATTCAAAACATTAATAAATGCTATATTAGTATATGAACACTAAATTAACACTGGTCAAAAACTGGTCGAGATATTCTAGATATTCAGATATTCTTAAAAGCAAGGAACAAATAACTGAAAAATTAAAACCGTTTTAAGGGACAGAAAAGTTCCTGTAATTGAAGAATCACTGATCTACAGCAGTACAAAATAAGTGTTCTGGCAAATGTGGCATGGCTTGGCAACTTCCAGGCCACTTCCAACACAAAGCCAGCAGTCTGATTACGTTTCTTTGCCTACTTATGGCAGAATACCACTGCAGCTGCAGGGCGAGATGCTATTTTGGGCCTGTGACTTTGTGGATGTTGGTTAGCATTCAGCTCTTTGCCTCGAGTCCTGCTCTGCCTATGCAAATCTTCTTAATCAATGCAGGATATTTACCATGGCTCTGCTCAAAGATAACTGACAGCCTGGGTGAGCTGTTCCAGTGTCCTGCTGGGTACAGAAAGCAGAAGGGAACTGGAGTGACAGAGCAGAAGAGGCCAGCATCTCAATTCAAATTTGGTTATTTGGGAAACCCGAAGAATGTTTATGAAAAAAGAAAGGTATAATGTTTTTGGAGATGTGATTACACTGGGTCTAGTCAAAGCCTTCTAACATCAAAAATGCTTTGCATCAAAGGACAGACGGAGCTTTTCATTTGAAAAGCTGTCTATCAGTGCACAAACTGAAAACAGTTGGTCTAAATGCTCGCCTTTTGCACACTGATGAAGACAAGAAAGTTAACATCTCTATGGCTCATGTGCATGTAATATTTCATTAGGGGTGAATGAAAAAAGTGTCCTTGAAAAATGTGGCTTATTGACAGATGTGTTGGGTGAACACTTGATAGGAAGAGCAAAGATCAAATTATGTGACTGTATAGCAAATTCAACTTTGTGGAAGTATAAATAATCACCACTGACAGTAAGGTCACTAAAATTGGCTTTTCTTCTAAAAAATAACAATTTTTCTTGCCATTTGTGTCTCAAAATACAGCTAGAATGTGACCACTTAAATTGAAACCAACAAGCTTGTTTTAAATTTAGTAATGAAAGCCATGAAAAATTGATTCAAACACCAATTTTGATCATATTTAGCAAAATGACACTTGCTTGCTTTAGGATAAACATTTTAAGAGCTAAAAAGGGCCACAGGCCAAAATCACTGCTCTTTCACTTTTCTCCACCTTAAATTACTGTGCTGACAGTCTTGCATAAATTAGGGACTTAATACAAGACATTTCTTGTAAGTATAAACATTTCTTAGGAGTAAAAGCTTAATAGTCTCAGTGCATGATGAAAAGCTACACAAATTTAGTGCTGCTGACCCGTAGACCCCCTAAATTACCTATTTCTATTGATTCATTTCATTCCATTTGGCTTGTCTCGCAGGGTGATTTAATTGAGGTCAGAGAGCAGCTTGTGAACAATTCAGGACATTTCATCAATAACAGTGAGAGAAGTGCAGTGTGAACACAAGAACAGACTTAAATACATGAACACCGAAAGACTATTATCAAATAATGTGCAGCCCAGCTAAACCTGCAGTTCTGAACGTTGAATGTTTTTCTTTATCTTCACTCAGTGCTGAACTGTTAAAAACTCTTAATATGTCAAATATGGAGATAGAAAAAAAAAATCAGAGAGAGGAAAATAGTTATCATACATGACTGGTATCAAAATCTTAAATCCTGAAATTTGTTATTTAAAAAAAAGAAAGAAAGAAAGAAAGAAAGAAAGAAAAAAAAAACGACAGAGTAGCCCATATTTACAAAATCTGCAAAGTCAAAATGCACATAGCACAGGATCAGCATATCCTCTGCCAAAAGTCTTTGCATGTAAATCCTGTAGATATAGGAGCAAGCGTGTGATTTACGTTTTAAACAGAAGTCAGGTCATTCTTTCCACAGGAGCCCCTCAGTCCTAATCGATTATACAGCACCAAGGAAAGTGCTGATGCTGGAATAATCTTTGAGATTTAGGAAGTTCCTCCTATTGTGTTTGTATGCCCCTTTTTGATTTAAGACGTGGGTATAGTAAACATGCTTGATGCCGAGATTTAGCATAGATCGCTGAAGTCACAATCAGTGAAAAAAGTCATTCAGATGTCACAGTCAGTGGGGAAAATACTCATTATGATGTCATAATCACTGGGAACAGAATGAATAATGATGTCATAATCAATGGGAAAGTAACTAATGATGTCATAATGAATGGAAACACAACTAATGCTAATATTATAATGAGTAAGAACACTGTTCTTGTGTTGTAATTCTGGTGGGAAAATTTAATTTCATTTATGCATTTAGCAGACGCTTTTATCCAAAGCGACTTACAGTGCATTCAGGCTATCAATTTTTACTTATCATGCGTTCCCGGGGGAATCGAACCCCCAACCTTGCGCTTGATGAGGCAGGGTTCTACCAATTGAGCTACAGGAACAATGACCCATTTCTGATGTCAGGATGACTGAGAACAGAGCTATTGAGCAAAGCAAACACTGAAGGAGGCATTTCTTCATACAAAAATAAAATAGGCTCAAAAGTTTGCAAAGAAAGTCTAATTGTTTTAACAACATTCGAATCATACTGATATAAATACAGTGCGATCACAGCTCTCATGTTCAGAGTGCACAGGTAGCACTTTGGCGCCTAATTGAATGGTTAAGACCATCCTATTTAGTTTACCAAACAGATCTAATTAAATGAACCTTCCAATTAAATAATTAACAGCAGTAAGGCAGAGCAGAATGGTGAATCAGAAATAGGTTGTGCTGCAGCGTGTATTCTTTCCAAATCACACTCTTGATTTGCTCGTGGGAGGTGAGGAGTTTTTCACCTGCGCGAAGAAATACTGTAAACGTCTGTCATTGTAGCTTGACTAAAATATGTCTTGCATTATTAATGTTTGCAAACAAACAAGTTTAGAGACGGTTTAGAGGAACAAAGCATTTGATGTAGCAGAATGGGTTTAATTAAATTATCTGAAGAAGAGTTGTGTCATGTCAAGATGTAAGTTTATGTGGGCTCAATCAGTGGGAAATACTTGTGCAATTGACATTTTAAATCAAATTTGATCATAAATGACATCATTATGATAGATTAAAAAATACGTGGTTAATTTTTTAGCAAGGATGCATTAAATTGAAGGGACAATCAAGACATGTATTGCTATTTGAAATAAATTAGGTGCTCCCAAATCGTGTACTTACACACTATTCTACAACATTTTATAGTACAGTATTACAATGGAAGTATACAAGACCTACTAAATTTTCTTTAACATACAAAATACAATTTTTATTTTTATTTTTCCTTATTTAGCTTAAAATTATTTATTTTTCTATCTCTCAGTCACTGACATCTGATGGGCTCTAAATATAGGGTCACATGACAATACATTGTGCTTAATAGCAGTTTACTAGCTTAAGGGGATGCCACAGCTTATCCAAGAACATCTTTTTTTTTGCCCTTTATTATTACAAATATAACTTAAAATGAATGCTACGCAGCAATGATCTAGCCATGCCTGTACCTCAAGCCTTTTCAAGAGGTGATCAGCAATTATTTTGACAACAGTTCAACTTACAATTAAGATAAAATAAAATATCTAGATATTCGTTTTAACCCCTAATGATTCCATGTCACTTCAAAAAAGGAGGCAGACAAAAGCAGACATTAAAACAAAAGTTTGCTGACTCTGGTCCTCAGATAATCATCTCTTTTCATCCCTCCTGTGGGTTTCTCTGGCCTTGATGCTATCGTGTCTATCTCCACTTTGGCAGTACAAGGAGTGAACAGCTTGTATTACAAACTGAATCAATAAGAAGGGAGAAGATCAGTTTCAGAATGATTCAGAGAGATCCACCTCTCTGATGACAGCCATTTGACATCTTATCGCACATCGTGTTTTCTCCAAGAAAAAGGCGATAACAGGGACGTACTGTATCTACAGGATGAAAGGACATTGAAGCCTTAGCGAGAGACAAAAACAAGGGACCTTCTACATAAAAAAATAAAACATTTCAGCTTTCAGTTTAAAAGTTTGAAAGCACTTTGATATATAAACGATTGAATATATAATATACTGAAAACAACTGGTGTGAGATATACTTGGCAGTTATTTTTACTGGAAAACTGCATTGAATTCACCTCCTCAAGGGGAAATACTGAATTAAACATGAAATTTTTGTATTTTCTTAATACAAAAAATAAATAAATAAATAAATAAATAATGATAATACAGATTGGCAGGTGTGCCAAAATGTTAGTTTTAGGCCCTGTGTACAACTATATTTGACCTACACATCTTTGTAACTCACCTGGATATTGACTTTCTAAGCTCTCTTTGCTCACCACCTCTTTGCACTAGAATGGCCCGCAGCAAGGACTCACTCCAGAACACTTCATTTTGTTTTGTACTCATGACTTTTTTCGTGCTGCACGGCAAACTCTAATCGTCCCGAGCTTACGCGGAAGCTTTCAAACAGCCGCCGTTCATCTTCCTGTTTACAGGTGAATGGTCTCTTGCTTTATCTTTAATCACTTTCTGGCAGAGGAGGGCAAGGTCGCATGGGACCTTTTGACAAACTATCTCCCTGAGCACTCCTCTTTGTGTCCTCACTAAAATTAGAAAGCAATATGCAGTTTGCTTCAATTATAGATTCAAATCTAAAGTGGCGTCTTTTATAATGCCGTGCCTGTATAATTTGAAGAGGGGATGGAAATCTTCTGCGGAGACAGAGAGGTGTGTGTGGTAATGTCTGGGTAATAGAGGCAGAAGACAGAGCAATGGCACAGGAACACTGGGTTCAGATGGCATGTACAAGCCTGATTTCATTAAACAGATACCTTGACATCAAAATATGAGGAATCTCATATTTACTTTTTTTTCTAAATATTTTACTTGTACAGAACCTTCCATGCATAAAATGTGTTTTAGAGAACAGAGGATAAAAAGATATAAAAAAGAGAAGAAAGTATAAAATATAAAGATGATTTTTTTTATATATTTGAAAAATAGGTAATTAAACAAAAAAATATATTTAAACCCTATTAATTTTAATTATCCATAATAATAATAATTATAAATAATATTATATTTAATATACGTTTTGACTCTATTATTAAACAAGTTTTGGACTTTATCTGTTGTCTCCTTCGCCAAGATTCGCAACACGACCGATGTCAATGATCAAATAAATAAATGTAATCGCTATTACCTCGAACCATGTATAAAAATAAATAATAATTATTATTTTAATTAACAAGTAATTATTATTTTTATAAAATTATTAGATATAAAAAAGCAGATTTTCAAAATGAAATTGGGTATGGTTTATCTGTTTCATCAATTTCTTTTAAAAATATACAAATGTTTTAGAAAATTAAATGTAATAATAATAATAACTAAATATTAAATGCTATTACTTTAAATTATGTATAATAATAAAATTATTATTTTCAAAAACATTATTTATTATAAATTATTTGCAATACAAAGTAGTGTACTGTATATTTTTTCTCAATGTTCTTTTTTTTTTTTGGATTAAAACTCGACGAAATCACTTCTGTGATTGATGTAATAAAGAGAAGAATCTTTATTGAGATGCAGCCTAAATGCTACTGCTGTTGTTATTAGGGCTGGGTATTGATTCAGATGTGCCAATTCGATTTCAATTCAAAAGCTCTCGATTCAATTGGATTAGATTAAAAAAAAAAAAAAAAAAAATGTTTTTATCACATTTGGTGAATATAGTTTTAATACAAATGCCATTGATATTTCAAAAAGAATTACAGTAAACATCAATTTGCAAATGGTGAATTTGTAAATAGAACTGAGAAATAGAGCCACATTCCTGTATTTTAAACCTCTTATTTTTTCTTTCCGCAGATTTATAATATTACTATATAATTTCACCTGAGTATTGTAAATCACGCATATTGCTTTGTTCTTGGTTCTTGTAAAGAGTATTTCCGCCATGATAAGCGCTGAATGGGTGACAGGCTTTCTGTTGTAACATTGCGCGGTTTAAATAAGAGGGTGACCTCTAGTGGAGAAAACTAATGATAAGATTCACATTAATCAGATCTTGTTTTAAATGTTTGCCAAAATAAATTAGGGAAAGGACAGATTTACGGCTTTTGAGAATCGCTATTGAATCGACGTCATTTTAAAAAACGATTAATCAAAAAATCTATTTTTTTTTTGCCCAGCCTTAATTGTTATGCAAACTTGTCCATTCCCAATAGCGTCCCTTGTTTGTTACTTTTATTTATCATGCCTCAAGAGGAAATAAATTGGAGTAAAGTGAAACTTGATTCACATTTCAATACACTACCGTGGCCAGGAGATTGGATTCACATTATCTATCCAAGGAGCTTGGACTCGCATCATCTATCCAAGGAGCACCTTAATACGGCTCCAATAGCTTTGGCCCTTTTAACTACGGCTGCCGTGCATTTCAATAAATCAAGTCCGCCGTCTCTTAGGGATAGCGGCGTCTGCCCACGCGTAATATCCTGGTCCCACGTGGCTCATCAGCACCTTCTGAAATGTATCAGTGCTCTGCAACACAGCCGTCTGTCGGCCGCCTCCAACCTCCATATAATTGGATTCTAAACACAACTCTGGAGAAATATTAGTATTTATTGTGTTAGAGCAGCAACTCCTATTGCTGACAGTATTTTTTCTTTCTCAGTGGATTGTGCAGTTAACCCCTGAACTGTCTGCCAGCTCTCATGTAAAAGAAAGTGTACAGCTTTTAGTTTATACTGGGCGTACCTTAACACTTAGTTTTTGTGCTTTTTAAATGCAGATTGTTGTGCATACACAGTTAAGGTCAGCTTATGTACTTTTGTTGAAACCTATTCCGTTTAGATTGAAACTAAAATCTGGTTACGTGATAATTAGAAGATGCAGTCCAAAACTGCAAAGCCTCTGTTAACTCTACACTTCGTTCATGAGGAAGCAATTAATATGCAGAAATATCCATTAGCTGTTCACATTGTGGACAATTATGAGGGTCTCAGTGCGGCGGCTTAATTAAATCCACAAAAATCATGTTGTTTCCGTGAGGTTCATCACAACGTTGCAGTAATTTGTTTGTTTCTCGATAAGTCCTCCCAGCAACAACACAGCAAGCGATACTAGCTGCTGTGCACAGCAGATGCATGGTGACAGATAACAATCCCCGGAACTGGCCACATACGTGTCTTACATAGATTCAGTGTTTTACAACTTAAGAACAGGAGCATCAATACTTATCAAGACCAGCCATCTGCATCCACTGGACTGAATAAGAATTTGTGCATTCAGTAGTGATTCATCTCTAAATCACATTAAGCAGTTCTTTTAAAATGCATCATAGGGATAGTTTACATAAAATATAGCACCATAAAATATCACACAAATGTCATAAAAGTAGTTTGTATTAAACCAATTTTTAGCTTTTTCTTCACAGAAGGCATTCAAATTTGCTTGCAAGACTTAGAATATAAGTATAGCACCATAAAAGTAGCAATTATGATACTTTTATGGAGCTATTTTGTCATTTGTGATCTTAACAGCCCCAGTCTTAATTCATTTTCATTATATTGAAAAGAGTATTCAGGATATTTTTATAAGAAATCATTCTTGTGTGTTATTGGAGAGAACTACTTCTTTAAAATATCAAAATTGACAGTCCAAAATTGCTTCAAATGCACCTGATGTGTCTAATTCAGGCGCTCTTAGTTTTATCTTTAACCTTTACAACATCTACAGAATAGGAATATCATCAAGTCCCGTCTTACTCCATTATGATCTTATACACAGTATAAGCTGAAACATTAATAAAATCAACACTGCCGTAATATGCATTATCCATCCTAATGCCCAGCGCATTAAATCATTCTGTTAGGGATTCTGTCTAAAGCAAATAGAGCTCTTATGACAACATGGCTGAAAGTGGGCTAATTCGAGGAGAAAATCCTTTGCTGTGTCTCACTAAGGGTTTGATCCCCTCTGGCACACACTTCTTTAATGTACTACATTTCAGCAGTACAGCAAAGGAAAAGGATTTGATGATTTTGGGATGGAACGACCATTAATGCCCAAAATCCCTCCTATTAGAGGCCAAAGGATGTATGGGATCAAATGTAGTCCCTTAGCTTTCTGCAGACATGAAATGAAATTGCTGCCCTGAAATACACATCATCATCCCACCCCTCTGATATGAAAATATGTGCAGCTCAATTAACCTACCTTCCATGAATGATTCAGATGCCCAGTGGAAAACACACTTCATGTGTGAGGTTTACATCAATCCAGCCTGGCGAATAATCTTGGATACATTAATGAAATAAAAATAGACCTCAAAGTAAAGAAAAAGTCTATTTGACAAATTTCTTCCACATTAAACCTAACTAATCCTAGCTGGGGATTCTTTTGAACATGATCAGATATTAAACTCCTTAATTTTATTTCATTTTTATTTAAAAAGCAACATGTTTTGTGCTTCTAATCTTCTAAAGCTAGCTCTCTCAACATGCTGAGTAGTTTGTCTGTCAGCATAAGCCAAGAAAACATTCTTAGCTATATCTTTTCTGTTTCTGCACCTTTCCTAAACATGATTAAAACAAGAAAAATCCTTCCTTGTGATCTGTCTCTCAAGACTTCTCTTCCAGACAGATTTCTTTGAAGAACAGCAGAGCGTACTTAAGCAAACCTCGAAAGAGTTCTACGCTGAGATCCGCACAAGCCTGGCTTCTCTACGTCTCTACATCCTTCGTCTTAATTAAGCCGAATAAAACGCGTAGACCTTGTTCCAGTTCGACGCAAATACAAATTGCTTAAAAATAGATCTTGCATCCCAACACATGTAGGGGATTGCAGTTTACAATTATATTCCTTCCCCAACTGTAACAGACCACTTGTTTACCAATCCTGTTTGCATAAATGAAGATGAGAAAGCAAAACATGAACCATCAGCCTGCTGACCTATTAGAATGATCGGAATTAATGAGAATCCTTCTGCCAATTTCACTCAAGTACCTACAATCCTCCATTCATCATCAAGGTTGCGAGTGAGGCCTGTATTTGCTCTTAATTCTCATTTCAAACTCATCACTTGACATCTTACCACCAATTTATGGTTAATATACAAACCATTTCAGTGATTGCTTATTGGCCGTATTATGCTTTTACCCATTTTGTTATTGACGTGACAGAAAAATTCAAATTCAAATTCAAATGCTATAAGCTATTCACTCCAGCATTAGTCTTAACAGAGGAATAGTGACTAAAATGAAAGCCTGAATCTAAAGATGGGCCAATGAGCGTAGGACGAGGATTTAAAAATGAATACATAAATAAACACGTTAGAAACAACTGTGGGCGTATCATTATCTATTTCCAAAAGCTTAATTCCAGTCATGTTAAGTGACGCCAACAAAATGACTCACTCTAATACCATCACGTGTCTTTCACCCTTTCGCATGCAATGTGTGACTGCTTCACGAGATCAGATAACAATCTATGGCTGTGTTTTCTCGAACATCTATTAGCCTCATGAGCCAAACAAGAGCCACAGCAGTGCTGTTTTCAAGAGTGCGTCACAGAGAAGAGTTTTATTCTCAAGCGTAGCTCTGCTCCAGGCAGACGCATGCTCTATCTTCTTACCGCAGCGTTTGCATGTGTTTTGCCTGTTTGTGCTGATTGTAATGCGGTCTGATGCTTCACTGAGCATCTACGGTTTCCAGCTAAAGTCAGACACGGTCAACTTCAGCCTTAAAGTTAATGGAAATATCTGTCTCCATAGTTCGCTGTGGACTAGGACACCACTTATAGCACTGTTAGATATACCGACATCCTGCCAACAATGGCAAAAATGCTAGACTGAGTCTCCATTTCAGGAATATCACATCCCGGATCCTGTCAGAAAATATCTTCTTTGTCTGGTACCCAAGACCCATCAACAGAGTTTTGTCTGGTACCCAATATCAGCGATTAATGCATTTTGTGTAGTACCTAAAACTGTATTAATTGTCTTCTATCAGCCCAAGATGCAGACAGAGGATGTTAAGAAAGAACAAATAACAAAGCACAGCACAAATTTTTGGTTGCTCTCTTGCAGCAACACACAAGTTGCTACGAAGAATCTTTAGATTCTTCAGCAACCTCAGTCATCTGTGGGAGATTCTTGAAGACCACAGGCCTGATCTTGGGATGAAAGAAGCTTGTGTTTTGGGTAAATGCTTTTTCCATACAAAGAAGCAAGTACAGAGATCCTTGATTCTTGTTACCTGAAGGTAGAAAAGACCCATTTGACATCTTTCACTGATCTGCTGACAGTAAAAGCACAAAGTGCATGACAAATAACACTGACAGCAATGATGATGCATATATCAATCACATTTTCTTTCAATTATGAAGCAATAAACAACAGATTTTCCACAAAAGTAATGCTTTTCAGTAAAAAAAACGTGCCGACTAGGAAGAGCACATTTGTAGAGCCAATTCTCTTAGCATTAGTCAGTTGCAAAGTTTCTTTACGCGATCAACTGTGGGGGCTTCACGATTACAAATGTCTCTTGCCAAAATGTGTCTCAGACACAGAGGAGACTGATGGCTTTAATATCACTTCCACCAGCTCAATTTGTACCAGGATGCCTATGAAATGGCCAGTCTAATCACATTTCGCCAAACCACAGTGTTTTATTGGCTCCCGGTCAAACTTTATGTGGGTGGCACTTTGTTCGGTTGTCAAGAGTGTGCGAATGCGGCTTAGTTCACCCGCTCTTATGTCTTTATCTAAAGGACATGGAGAATCATAAACAATTCTCTTTGGTCATGAAAAACATAGATGTGTCAGAGAGGCTCTCAACCTTAATAAAATGAAGTCGTGGACAACGCTTGTGCTCGCTTCAACTGGAGCAAGTTATTTGCATACTGTTGGAAAATCATTCAGACGCACCTGGTTGAGTGACTTCTCCTAAATGAAACAAAAGCCTCTGTTTTGCATATTTATAATTTGACATCCCACTCATACACAATGTACTGTTGTAGCAATGTGTTTACCCTGTCCTCGTATGTGACACATGTGACCTGGGCGCGGTCCAATCATTGTTTCTCATTTCAATACTACAGTTAAATTTGCATCTGCAAACTAACAGCTAAAGAAATAGGTCTACGCTTGACTAATAAGTGCACTGGAAATCATTGGACCAAACTGAGAGCGTAATAAATTAAGGAGAACACTGTCAGCCGCAACTAAGACGTTCTGCAGAACAGAAGGTGTAGCAGTGCAGAATAACCTCCCAAAAATCTATTCCAGAGATTTATTTTCCATGTTGTGTTGCAACGAATTTGTGTCCTCATTTATTTGAATTGTAAATCTGGGCCAGACGTTATTTGTGGTGTAGTTCCCAAATCAGAAATGATGAGGAGATGTAGGCACACATGTGAAAGCTCATGCCAGTCGCATAAACACAGCATATGTTAAAATCGTGTCTGAACAGCTAGAAGGGAAATGTCAGTCTTAGACCAATTTAACTTTGAACTTAATGACTTAAGTTATTTTCAGGCATAAGGCCCAATCACTCCAAGGACGATATGAATAAAACTATAACAATAATAATTAAAAAAAAAATAATTAAAAAAGTATGAGAACAGGAATATAAAAATATAAAATCAACAACTGATTTTCTATCATCCTTTCACACAAAAGCAATAGCTGTAACAATAAAAATAAAAATTTGAAAATAAAACAAAGTCTGAGAATAGAAGTATAAAAATATAGTTATGCAGCAACTATTTTCTATCGTCCTTTCAGACAAAGGAAGATAACCATAGCAAATTATATTAAAGATAGTTTAAAAAGTTGTTCTTATTTTAGGAGAATAGGGTTTACACCACAACTATAAATCAATATATAACAATATGATAACAGAGGAACTCTATTGTTGGAATCAGTTCCGGAACGATATTTTCCAACTGATAAATGATAAAAACTTTGAGAGCCAATCAGAATCCACTCAACTTTAAAGAGCTTGAGTATTTAAAGCAGTAGGTCACATAACTGCAGTTTGGGTTAAAATAAACAGATTATTATTATCTGTTGTGTAACAAAATATTTTATGAGACCGAAAACAAAAAGAGGGCTGGATGAGATGAGTATGTACTTTACCTACAGTCCATTGTAGGAAACAACACTTGCAAATGTCTTTCGTCATTTGTCAATGAAGAAGCAACAACGACTTTATTGACTATGAAACTTGTGAAAGACTGTGCAACAGATAAAGAAGATATATATCAATTTATATTATGTTAGAAATGCTGGAATGAACCCTAACTTATAATACTAGTCTCAGTCCCCATTAATTTTTCATTTGAATTTGTGTTTGTGTGTCTGGGGTCATACCTGTATTGTGGGTGGAGTGCGGTGTTTTCTCGTGGTGGTGGTAGACATGGTGGTGGTGGTCTCAATAAAGGTGGTGGACATCTCTGGAGGGAGCGCCGTGGTTCTGGCTGAACCTGCGGAGGGAACCTCCCCCACCAGACGGACGCTGCCATTGATTTTGATGTTAGGGTTGCCCTGAGCAGCCATGTTGAGCACTTTGAGGCCGTTGTAGTAGAGTCCAGATAGTTGGCCCTGAAATGGCCTCTTGTGGTCTGAACCACCAATTGTAATAGTGGCCTGGGTGTTGAATATCGTTAACTGCCGCCCTGAGGATGCAAGAAAGATCCAGAACATTTCTTGGTTATAGGTTGGTAAGAGGACAAAATATCTCATTCAGCATCAAGATTCATGGCTCTTTTAGACACTTAACCTACCCAACCAAAGTACAATGACTTAGATGGCTGTGCTGGATTACTACGGCTTAATTTTCTTCCGAAATGCTCAGGATTATACTACCATGAGACAAGTCGTAAACATTTGGAGGGCCAGACTATAAACCAGATCCATTATGTTTACCTGAACGAGTCTAGCTACAAGCTCATGATGGCTGGAGTACGTTTTACTATAATTGTCTATACAATATAATGAGAGATCTCCCATTCTATTAAAAAACAAAATGTCTTGACAGGCATATGAATGCTTTCTGAAATAATCGAAAGATTAACATGATAGAGCCATTCTTACCGTAAAATTCAGAAAAAGGTGTCTTGGTTATAGACACATGTTGTAATGTACAAAACACTGATTCGTGGGACAAATAAATGTTAGTCATGGGAACTAAATAAATAAATAAATATGTACAAAATTATTATTTTGGCTATATTTTGATATAGTAAAATGTATTTAACATTGTATTTAAAAAACATACAGTAAAAAAAGGTTGTGAGAAGGTAGTGTGAACATTCTAGAAATCATCTCAGATTAATATTAAAGCAGAATTGTTGCTATTTTCAAAACTAACGACAGGTGAAACATTTTCAAACACGTTTTGTCATATGTCTCAAGAATCAGTGAAAATAATAGAGGGAATATCCTGTGGTTACGAATTATAGCTCTGCAGCATGACACAGATCATAACAATTCAGAAAAAAATTCAAGTAAATAAATAAACAATTTCTGGTTTAAATGAGTCCAGAAATAATCACTACATAATTATAATAAAAAAGTCTAAATTTCTTGAGTAATTCCAGTGATTATAATGAGGAGGGCTCCTGATGATATGCAATTAATGTCTGAAACAATAATCATGCTGTGGTTTTCTTCTTGGATGATCTTTCCTGTGCAGCCACAAGCTGCTCTTGTGTTTTACTAAACTTTATCTGTCCACGTTCCTTTATATCGGCCAGAAAGTCCAGAGAAATTTATGTTTGGATTAATTTGTTTTAATGTTTACATTTAAAACATTCATAAAAGGTTAACTTAGCTAATATTGAATCATTAAACAATCTATATATTATTTAGTCTGATTTTAAGATAAGCACAAAGATCAATGAGCACTGAAAAGGGCAAAAGAAAAACAAATGTGATGAGTGCAACACAATATAAAAATAGTTATTTAACGAATTTAAAACGTTGCTAAAGAAAAATTGTAAAGTCTATATATATTGAAATAAATAAATAAATAAAAAATAATTAAAAAGGAGGAAGTTACCTTTCTCCTGAAGCCATTCCTCTACGGGCCGGGAATATTTGAAAGGAATTTTCTTATTGGCCATTTGAATTCTCTCATTATCGCTGTTACCTTGGAAGTTTAAAAGACATCTTTAAGAATCAATGATCACTGTTTAAAACTCCCAATTACAGTTTCTGTCAATATTTAATATTTAAAGTTATTTAAACACTTTAAGGAGAGTTTAGTCATGTAAATTTATGTTTTTTTTTTAAAGCTGTAAGCAGTTCATTTTCTCTTTTTTTTCCTCCAGTAATGAAACACTATTTAAACTACACGTCTACTCCATCTTCTCTCGTAATTAAATCAATCATCACCAGAGTTGATAAAAACATATTTAGAATAAATTTGGTTCATCTGTAAGAGATGCGTAATGCATGCCAGCAGATTAGCTGCCTGCGGTCAATCCATCTATCCATCAAAAGATGACAGCACACACTCTTTCATGTTTCACGTTCTTATAATTATATACACATTTATCTGCTGATTGCTAATGATGCCGGTCAATGTTTATAATTTTTCACACAGAAAACCACATCAATAGTCATAATCATACAGCAACACTGATAAACAAGAACTAGACAGCAGCTGCTTCTGTTTTCCAAAGCCACAGAAATTATACAATTGTGAAATCGTGTTTGATAAATGAGCTGGTACCAATGGGACGCAAAACCGAGTCGTGGGACTCCACTCATGAGATGTGTCTGGGGATGTTTGTTTTAATGGCAAGCCCAAAGAGCTGTGCTGATATTCCATGTGACTGGGGGCTCGTGGAGACGCAGCAGGAAGCTGATCAGAGGGGCTTCTGGATGTCATTTGAGGACAGGGGGCCGCAACGACATGCTGATTCAACAATGACTTCGAGTGCTAAGGGTGGCACGACACTGCAGGATGTTATGTGAGCCAAATTTCAGGACTCCGAGGAGGGGTGCACTAGGGGGCTAGCCTGAAGGGAGATTCCCTCATTGGCAGAGCTGGCTTCAGACAGCAGGAAGTGCAACCAATACCCTCAAAACCTGGGAATTCAATTCACACACATATGAGGCCCAACCGCTCGGAGGTAGCCTTTGAGAGGAACGCCAACTAACAAAACAAAAGTTTTAGATTTGTTTCACAAAAGGTAAGGATGAGTTCTGACTCTACTAAAAACTGTATTTTCTTTTGTGTTACACAGAAAGTCTGGAAAAATTAGTAAATTAGGGATGCATGATATATCGGAATAAAATGTATTGCAATATGACTTTATTGCAATAGTCACCATTCACCTGAACGAATATATACCTACCCTTTCAAAGTGAAGACAAATATATGTCATGCATTTGCCGACAATCCATCCAAAAAAAATGAATAAAAAGAAAAAAAGCCAGACGTTTTAATGTTTATAACTGCAGACAGATGTTGCAGGTGGCTAGCAAGGGGAGTAAGAGCTGACTGAGGCCTTGACCTCTCTCAAATTCACACATACCACACACACAGTTTTTTCCCCATTCCCTCCTATTATATTCCTAAATCCCAGATTCAGTTTTACCCTGGTAAAGAATGTGTTGTGCTTTAAATAGATCCTCAAAAGAAGTAATGTCAACTGCTATCATCCTAAGCTCTGCTAAGGTGTTAAGTGGTGGCACTACAGGGTATAGTCTGATGTTGGAAACTCATTAAAGCTGGGCTCATCCAGGGCTCTAGCTGTGTTATAGACATCACAACACTGGATCCTAAAAATAAACCTCATATACAGAACATTTTAAGGAATATTTAATCCAAAATTTACATTTCTGTAAATAATAATAATAATAATAATAATAAAAACCTGTATGAGTTTCTTTTTGAAAAACAAATGTATATACACACACACACACACACACACACACACACACACACACACATATATATATATATATATATATATATATATAGTTGAAACAGGGTGAGGGTGAAATTTTTTCCAAAACAGCTTTGGACCAGTCTTGAAAAACAAACAAACAATAACAACAAAACAATAAAACATATATTTTAAAATCTCTTCTGTGGTGCGTGGAAGAAATAAACAGAAGAGTTGAGATAATGGCATATGAGAGATGGAGGTTCAAACTCAGCCTGAAATGTGCCCCAGTTCTGTTTTCTTCTCTTCTTTTCAAGCCTACCTAAGAATTAAATAAACCAGTTGATTTTATATCGAAAACCAAAAATGTAAAACATTTTACGGAGCTTTACTGTAGTTCTTTCGGGACAGTGGGGTTAGGGACGGAGGACTGGCTGGTTCACAGACATTTGTGGATTTGTGCTGCTTTGATCCAGCAGTACAGAGGGTATGACACCTTTTCTCACTCCTGAGAACATGAAAGGCTCTTTGAAAATGAAACAGCGCTAGGAGGTGTTAACATGGCACAGGATCACACACTTCGGGGGAGTTTTCCTCCTACTGTGATTAAATTTCACAAACACATACAAGAATGTAACATATCTGTGCATTTGAATTCCCTTTAATTCTAAATTAGAGGAACTCTTAATGACTCTGCAGTACCATGAGTACATGCCAAAGAAACCCGAGACTGCTGCCACATTTAAAATGTATGAGATATTTCATAGAAATTGTTATATTTTTGTATAATTAGACGTGATAAGTGCGGCTCTCTCTCTCTCTGAGGAAAAGGCTGCTAATAACAACAACTCAAAATAATTCATGAGAACAACCATGTGATTGTGAACATTCTCCCTTTGTTACCCAGCCGTGTTGTGTGCAGTTGTTCTCGCCACAGAGTGATAAATTGCTACAGGACGCTATTGCCATCTCGCTGAAAAACAAATATAGCTTATTGCATGAAACTGTCAGCCTTGCCAAGTACTATTTGAGCAACCCAAAAAAAATTCTTCATAAACACTATGGTGTTGTGTTTCACACTGACAAATTATTGTGATTTGGACTTTTTTCTTTTGAGGGTGGTGGTGGTGGTGGTGGTGGTGGTGGTGGGGGGGGGGATGTAGTCATTGAGATAAAGTGGAAAAACCTTCAAGATCAATTTTCTGGACCTGATCCACTTACAGAAAAACACTATGATATTTTTTTTAATGTGGTATCTCGAAAGTAATTGGTATTTTAGATAGATAGATTTTGTTAATTGAAATAAAGCTGAAATTAAATAAAATCTAAATTTGAGATTAAAAACTTAAAAATCTGAAATGTTGCCTTAGCAACTAACTGAAATAAAGCACTAAAAGTACTAAAAGTACTAAAATTACTTAAAAAAGAAACAAAGATAAATATGTATATGAATACTTCTAAAAGAATAATAATAATAATAATGTCAAAGGCACATTACATAACAATTACTAAAAGTATTGCTAAAACATAATACCACCAATTTTGACAGCACCATACAATTTTTGGGTCACACAGTGATACATTTTGAAATGTGAATCCAATTTAAATATATATCAGGGGTGCCCAACCCTTTGCAGGACAGTCGATCGCCAGGAGCAGGGTTGGGCACCCCTGATATATATGATTGAGGCACATTTCATCATTTCAAGCCAAAGCTAAATGAGTTCTGAAAGATGAAGTCCTGATTCCTGCTTCCACAGTATGACAATGGTAAGTGGAACTACTTGTTCTGAGTCCCGGCCTACACCTAATAGGGGTGCAGGTGGCTTGCACAGGGCACTGGAAGGGGCAGCACACATGGCCCTTTGGTAGGGATCCCAATTTGTCGGTGACTGACGTGACGTCGAGGGTTATCGGCTGAAAGGGAACGTCTCGGTTACGTATGGTAACCCTCGATTCTCGAAAGAGGGAATGGAGATGTCACGTCCCGTTGCCACGGTTGCTGTACCACCGCTGAGCCACTGGGTCTCTGGCTCGGCTCCTCATTGAAAACCTGGTATGCTTTGCACCTGCTGCCTTCTTATACACACGCTGTGATCAGAGGCAGCTGGATGCAATGGATGCAATAATTGCATGCCAATGTGCATTGGCTCATTTAGTTTGCACTCAAAGTAGATTGGTCTATCGAAGCGATATCCCAATTCGTCGGTCACCGATGTGACTTCTCCGTTCCCGCCTTCAGGGAACGAGGGTTACCATACGTAACCGAGACATTTCTCTTTGTAGTGTATTTTTTAGGTTTGATAACTTTAAAAAAAAGTAAATTGAAAGTAAATGTAGTATTCAGTAATGTACTCAAATTTCAATTTTAAAGAAGTAATTAGTAATTTGTAGTGGATTACTTTTTTTGAGTAACTTACCCATCACTGGCAAAGAACTAAATATGTCACTCTGTCAACACACACTTAATGCACATTTAACTTTGACAAGGAGAAATTTTGAAATTTAAAACACTCGCCTCATTGCCCCAGCCACTGTCTAATTCTCCCTCTCCAGCTCTTTCTGTACTCTCCCTGAGCACTCTTCTTACAATTGTATCTCAATCGAAAGAGTCTTTCAGCACATTATCTTGCTCCAAACACATCCCCAAATAAGAAATGTGACTCCAGAGGATCGTCACTCAGTATCTGAGGAGACAATGAGAGTGAGAACATTTATCTGACCATCCTTGGTGGTTTCATTTAATCGTGGGATTAGAAAGACAGCTCATATTGAAAGCTTATCTTTTTCCCCCTCTGGAGAGATTTATAAGGGCGACAGATTTTGTTTTTGATACGAGTAATTGTATTTTGCTCATAGGATACACAAGTATCTATTTCGCACCTTCTTGAATCTGTTTTTTTTTTTTTTTTTGATAAAAGCTTCCTTTTTTTGTCAAAAATGCAATCTATTATTTTTGTTTTGAGAGATAATTGTCTTCTTACATTGCAGTCGAGCCGCCCGGCTCCATCCACACTCAAAAGACGAAGGATTGCTTATCATGAAACGTGTGCCGCTAGCTGCTATGGGACTCGATCAGATTACAGGGATGGGTCAGGTCTTTGTAGATTTTATGTTGCTTCTAAGATGCTTGATGCCCCCCCCCCCCATTTTAACAGGAGGTTTCAGAGGACTTCTGAACTGCCTTCTGTTAAGAAATGTTCAAAGAAGAAAGAAAAACATTTCTGGTAATCTTATGTAGGTCATACGAAATTAGAGAGAGGGCAAGAGAGAGAGAGAGGGCAAGAGAGAGAGAGAGAGAGAGAGAGAGAGAGAGAGAGAGAGAGAGAGAGAGAGAGAGAGAGAGAGAGAGAGAGAGAGAGAGAGATAGACTCATTCATATTAAACAGGGTTGCACAAATAAACAGAGCATAATGGAGACAACCAAAAGAAAACATAGCAGGTGGTGCTCTTTTATTGCAATTTACTGCTGCAGGAATAAGCCTGACTTCAGTCTCAAGAGGGAAAAAAAGCCCCATAATGCTTTAACAAAAGAAATGATATTCAACCTTACAGAGAAGTTACAAAAACAACAAGGATTTTTGTTCAAAAACATCATGCACAACATCCAGACATTAGCATGAAGGTGGCGCGACATATTATGCGTGCTTGCGGAACATGCTGATTTAGAAGTCATTGAACTGAAATGGTGTTCCTGAAGCGGGGCACCATGGGACCCTAAAGCATCATTTCTGAGCTCGCTTCAGCAGCTTCAGGGATGACACAGCATGGGGTAAACACATATGATTACACCTGTGAGCTCAATCTCTGCACAATTACACATAATAGGGGGCTGTAACTGCCATTTATATAAATAAATAAATAAATAAATAAAAATAAATCTAATGGCTTCTCACTTAACATATTCAAAAATAAATAATAATAATAATAATAATAATTTAAAATGAATTTTAAATAGTAGAATTAAAACAGACACATATAATATATTATAATATTAGATAATTTATACATTTTAATTTGAATTGTTATTATCATAATGATTATTATTTTTAAAAATGGTATTATATGATTTTACATACTGTATGTATAAAGACAGAGATCTTAGTTATTATTATTTTTCATCTGTTTAACCCTGATTTAATAATAAAACAAAAAAATTTCAAAACTTCTACTTCAAAAATGTATGTTTAATTCTATGTGTTACTTTGCAGTTACTTAAGTAAATCTTACTGTGGAATAACAGTATGGAATTAAAAATGCAACTGTACAGCAGAAAAACTATATTTTACTAAAACTTTTATAATCCAGCCTAACCAGCAAGCTGCCCATATACAAGTCATTATAATTTATTAAGTTAATTGATTTAAATGAAGTCATTATCATTCTTTTAAGTGCAAACAGTTCTTTCAAAGCAAATTAAGCTTTTTTTTTACATATAACCTATAGACTGCACTTAAAAAAAATACTAAAGCAGATAAATAAATATTGTATCTAATCAATACAACAAAAACAATTGCCAATGTCATAATAGCACTTTTTAGTCGTGTAAATCAAGAGCATTCTGGTGAATGAAGTGAACCTGGACCAACAGTTTTCAGCAGGGTGTGCAACAAAAGATAGGAAATGAGAGAACATAATATCTCTACCAACCTCGCTGAAGGCACAAAAATGATACGGTGAGTGATTTGACTGAAGTATGGCGGTCTGAACCACTGTCAGTGCTACAGCAGAATAGCAGCGCCCATCGCACATAATCGTCTACCATTTTCCCTGCTGTCATTCGCTATTACCCAGCCTGGGTCCTGGAACTGCCAAAGCAGCCACAGGGACGTCAAAAAGCCTCTGCACAGCCATAAAGAAAGAAGTCATTTTCTTCTCAACAGACACACAACGATGTGGACACGGACACACACCGTCGAGGCATCATATTGTGCACACGTGTGTCAAAAATGATATAACTTCCTCTCCGTGTTCCTTGTCGTAACCCCAGTCCCACAAATACGCTTGTCTCTTGAACATAGCATCAAGCTGCCATCTGATTGACACACACTGACATTTCCTGCCAAACTGCAGGACTGTGTGGGACAGTGTAGGGCTGCAGTCAGAGTGATAAAGATTTAGACTGAATCCATTTGCTTTTGCTCTTTTTTGGTAAGGAAAAGGTGATTTTTCAGTTTCCCTCATCTCTACCATTGCAGGTTTTTTTTCTTTTCTATTTGGTTTAACCAGAAAAAAATAAAAATAAAATAAATAAATAAATAAATAATTAATTAAATAAATAAATACATAAAAATACATAAATACAAATGTGGTGACAAAATTACAACTCTTTGGAAATCACCCGAGATGTAAAGGATTTCACTCCTTTACCCTATTATACCCTTTGAAATACCCTCTAAATGAACAAATATTAAATCTATTATATTGCACAAGCAGACGAGATGACATTGTCATGCTGCCAGCATCCTCTTAGCTGTTTAAAACCATTATCTTCAACTTTCCTTCTTCTGTATTTTAATCAGAAGGGTTAAAACAGACCTCAAGCAATACTATACGATACTCTTTGTGTTTGAATGCGGTTAGCATATCAGTGACAACGTAAGATAATTCTTCACAAGGCTTAGTATCTGTGCTCTTCTAAATATAACATCTTATGGCTTGAGGTTGCTAGTCCAAGGTATAATTCCTTGAAAAGAAGTTGCTTATCTGCTTCTTGCAGTAAGTTAGAAAACTACATTTCCACTCCATAAGTACATTATATGGTAAAGTGAAGGGAACGGGAGAAAATTGTGCTGATTTTCAACTCCAGATTTCCAGCTACAGCCTAAATAATAGACATTGTTGAATTTCTCTTCGGCGTGTTCAGGAAAAATCCAGGCAAATCCAGTCAAGAAAGCAAACATCCTTGCCTACAACTGACGAGTGGTACTAGCAAAAGAAGTACGTCTTATGCTTACTCATATTTGTAAGCTGTTACCGGAGGGTGTTGTATCAGAAAATGTGGCAGCAGTTGGCTCAGTATTTCTAGTAAAGCGAATGGACAAGCACAGCACAATATAATCTTAAAGTGATGGGTGGTGTAGAGTTCTCTGAGTATTCTGCACATGGCCTCGGGTTACGTTGTAATGACAGTCATATGGATTAGGAGACTGCGCTTGTGGCCCTGTAGACATCTCTGCTTGACCTCTTGGGACCCATGGGAGATAAATAGGCAGTGTGCTTGAAAGATGCAATGAGCTAACTTGCCCTTGCTATTTGTATGTGCATAGCACAGCAAGGTAAGGTATAAAAACTTTGCAAAAGCACAGGTCTGGAACCGATGTGGCGAAGCTATTAGGCATTAGATATTTGACGCATTAAGAAAATAAAGCACAGATGTTGAGCGAGGTTTCAACACTCTCCATGGGTCTTCAAGAACCTGCTTCATTTAGCTTGTAAATTAAATAAAGGATTGCATGGCAGCGCACCAAAAACTCACAATATCACTGCTCCGTCAAAGCTTGCATGACGCGCAAATCCTCGGAATATATTTCTTCATCAACATCTTGACAAGATCGAATTGAGAAATCAAACATTACAAAGAAATCAGTGCCAAGGCAAAGAGCAGCCTGCCGTGAGAGGACATCTGTCTTCAAGCATAATCATATTCTATTCGCAGGTGGCCATCTGAATACATAAATATTTTATTATCGTGTTGAAACTTTGGCGGAAAAGTAAATTTTGCTGACATTTATATAGAAATGTTATACCACCATGCCAGCTATAAATCTCAGTGATATATTTCCCCAGCTCTTATGTGTGTCTTCTGCAAATGCCCATGTTGGCAAAAATGAAACTTCAGACCAAAAAACAGGCAGGGACTGACTTCTGTATAATGCATCCATATGAACAGCACGGCAACATGCTGCTGCATATATTTGTCATGCCTAATATCATTCATATCAATGGCAGACTGATAGATGGGTGCATTAGTAGAGCTGGCCAAGTAAAATAGGTTTATTCAGCGCCGACAGGAACACAAACTGATGCCCTTAAATGCTCAAACAGGAAAAAATGTTGTAACGCACAAGACAAATTACTCTACACTAGATTTGCATAGGCATGTTCCTTGAAATAGTATAAAAGTTTGCATCGTTAAGAAATTCTCAGAATTTCGATGAGAATGTTTGCTCAATAATGATAATGCTCAACAAAGCGTGTGTCTTGTGTGTGACCCAGCTGACACAAGTGGAGGAAGTTTGTATTGTCTAATCTCTCATTAACCCTCTCACAAAATCAAATTCATGACTAACTGTGCTCCATGTACCTGCATTATAGACAAGAACCAACTAATTCACTATGGTGGCTTCGCTTTCTATGATTTTGTACTAATCTTGATTTCTATGTATAAAGTCATGACAACCTTAGAGGTTTTAGACTTCTTGACCTTTCCCGATTTATCCAATCATGTTAAATGGAGTAAAATGTGAGCTTAAAGGAACTGGTTTTAATTTCCCACTTTGCTCTTTTAACTGAGGAGAGATGTAATGCTAGATATGGACGGAAAATAAAATGGAAAGATGTCAGTCCTTTTCGTTAAGAACACACCTGAGGGGAAGGAACCAGGTTGGGTGTCATTAAATGATGGCATCAAGCTTTTTTTCCCCACACTGAACCTGAAAATGCAGTGTGATGGGGCCAATAACAGCCAATAAGATGGTATTTAATATTTAATATAGATTTAAGTGTAGCAGAGTTACACACCTATTAGCTTTTATAATGGACAGGGCTACAAAGTGTGATGCTGCAGAAATAAAAAAATGTATATTATTGCTACAGTTAAAAAAATTTGGGATGGCAGCATTTAAATCAGTAATATTATGAGATAGTATTACAATTTAAAACAATGGTTCAATTCCCCAGGAACATATGATAGGTAAAAATTGATAGCCTGAATGCACTGTAAGTCGCTTTGGATAAAAGCGTCTGCTAAATGCATAATTTTAATTTAATTTAATTTTAATTTAATTCAAAACAGAACTCTTTTTTCACTTTTGATCAATTTAATGCATCCTTAATGAATAATAAAAATAAACATCTAACTGAACCCAAACTTTTGAATGTTTCAAAAGGAAGAGATGTACACAGCTGATGTGACATGCTGATATACAATATTTGGAGAATGCAGTCTTTCAATTTTCGCTAGATAAGAGCTGTAATTGCATGTCTAGAAAATAGCTGCCTGAGGCGTTAGTAAGAGGGGAGAAGAATGAACCTAACTTGCCTTCAAGGGACGCTGGTAGCGCAACTAATTTCTTTAAAGTAATAATAATAATTAAAAGAAAAAAATATAGCAAAAGAAGAGAGATAATACTAGATTTATGTGAAAGAAAATGTGCGATAGAAAAACCTTTACTGCTGTAAATGTTGGGTTCATTGCGAATAAAATAAAACTTTTATTAATCAGGAATGCATTAAAATGATCAAAAGTGACCTTTAAGACATTTATATTGCTATACAAGATGTCTATTTCAAATACTTGTTGTTTTTTTCAAGCGTTATACTCATCTAAAAATCATGAAGAAAATAAAATAAAAAAAAATATATAAAAAATATTAATTTTTATATATATATATATATATATATATATATATATATATATATATATATATATATATATATATATATATATATATATATATATATATATATATATATATAAAGATATTATATTTTTATTATCTTTAAGAAATGTTTCTTGAGCAATATATTAGAATATAAAAGTGACATGACATTCAGCCAAGTATGGTGACCCATACTCATAATTCGTGCTCTGCCTTTAACCCATCCAAAGTGAACACACACACACTGTGAACACACACCTGGAGCAGTGGGCAGCCATTTATGCTGCGGCGCCCGGGGAGCAGTTGGGGGTTTGGTGCCTTGCTCAAGGACACCTCAGTCGTGTTATCGCCGGCCCCAGATTTGAACCCACAACCCTAGAATTAGGAGTCAAACTCTCTAACCACTAAGCCACGACTTCCCTTCATATTAAAATTAAATGTAAAAAAAAAGTAAAGGAGAAATACAATCAAAAAGTATATTTGTTATCTACTTCTACATCATGTCCAATGGTTTCCACAGAAACCCACACAGCAGTGTCGCAAAACAAAGTGCCATTATTTTCCAGCCATGGAAGAGCAAAAAACTTCTAATTGACAATTAAATGCAATTTAGGAAAAAAAGAGGGCCTACAAAATATACTGTTTGTTGTGACTGAGGCGCACAGGATGTTCCTAAAGGAAAGTTAACTGCACAGTCACTGGGGAGACAAAGTGACTTTAGAAATAGCTTGAAAGCAGTTGCTGTCCAGTTCTGTGCATTGTCCATGCATCTTCTTGATGTCTTAAGCCAAAGGTTGAAGAGGTCGGTGAGAGGTCTTACCTGAGGGGAAGTGCTCATTGATGGCCCAGTTGTCCACCTGAAGTGTAGCATTGCCCCCATTTCGGGTGAAGCGAACTACATGGTACTTGCCGTCATTTACAGCGGTGCTGCTCTCCTGAACAGTGATGTCAGACGTTCCGATGTTGAATGTGACTCCAATTTTGCCTTCTTCCTGAAAAGGAAGAGGAAAATATCAGTGTTTTGTCCACACCATCTACAGTAACAAAAAATACATAGGATGAATTCAAGTAAATTTCGATTTTTGCCATTGAGATTCACCTTATGTATAGTTCCCGTGTTCGCCAAAAGATAATACACAGTGAAGTATTCTGTTCCGATTCATTTTTAATGATGCAGTTGCCCTTGAAATCTGTCCCCTTTTTGCTTTTGTTCTACCAGGATCCTGAATAATCTATTAGCATTATTGACCCCTGATAAACTTGTCCGCTTGATGAAACGTATTCATCAGCCATTAGCACCCCCCGTCTTTAGAAGTGAAGAATCAGGCTCATAATGCAGTGAAAGTGGACTAAATCAATAGCATTAGCTAAAACAGAAAAAGAGATAAGAATGATTAATGGGACAGGAAGGTGTACAGTGTTTGCCCTCACGGATCCAAGAGGCTGTGTGCAAATGTAGCTGCAAAGATTCCCACTATAAATTAATTAGCACAGCGTCAGTGAGCATCGGTGGAGCAGGAAACATTGAGGAAATGTTTCATCCATCGTATATGTCTTGAATGAACTAATGCGGTTTTGAAAGTGTCTGCTGGTAACCAGACTAAGCTGGTTTGGTATTTGTAAAGGGTTTTGGTCCTTGTCAGCATCTGGCTAAATCAGCATTTTTTTGTATTTTTCTGGCAGGGTCTCTCTCTATCTTTTTCTTTTCTTTCTCTGCAACCGTTTCATTCCTCTCTAACGCACTCTCTCCACCCCCCTCCTGAGCCCTCTGGGTTGCATGGATATATTTTATGGTTATGTTAAATCGAATCTGGTGTTGTTCTTATCTCTTGCAGCATGGAAAATGACGACAGATGATAAATTGTATCAAGGGAGATGTTTATCAGTGCAGAGTGCATTTATCACAGAAAGATCTCCCTGAGAGCAATCTGGGCCTGTCCTCTCAAGATCATTTGGAAGACTTTCCCAAAGACCGGAATGCTGTGTACATCCTTTTCTGTCTGTCTTTAATTAACCCTAATGTTTTATTGATATTTACTTTAATCTTTGGTTTCCCAGAGATGATGTACACGATGATGTACGGTGCACTATTTTTTTTTAAGAATTAATACTTTTATTCAGCAAGGATGCATTACATTGATCAAACAGTAACAGTAAAGTCAAAGTAAATTTCAAATGCTGTTCTTTTGAACCTTAAATTAATCAGAGAATCATTCAAACAAAAAGGTATCATCGTTTCCACAAACATATTTAGCTGCACACCCGTTTTCAATATAATAAGACAAAATGTTTCTAAATCAGCATATGAGAATGATTTCTCATATCATGTGACAGTGAAGACTGGATTAGTGGCAAAAGGTTTGCTGTCACAGGAATAAATTATATTTCAAAAAATATTGAAAAAGTTATTTAAAATTGTAATAATATTTCACAATATTGCTATTGACAATTTATTTTTGTACAGACAAATGCTGCCTTAGTGATGGTAATATGTATAGTAAAACATTAACAGCAATTTCAAAATTAACCTCAGATATTAAGAAAACATACAGTACAAGGTTAATTTCTAAATTGCATTTAATATTAATATTGTAGTGTATAAGTAAACATTTTCAAAACATCAAACATTAAGAAAATATACCAAATGTGTTATATATATATATATTTATACTTCCTCAGAAGTAATAAAAACCTTGCAGACAGATAATACTGAAGCTTTAATCCACTTTTATTTATCATTATCACAAAGTAGAATCAGTTTTTTATTAAGATTAATATCAACCTAACTACTGCATGACATGCAGATTCATTAACCAAATCAATAACTAATAATTGCATATAATAATACCGCATCTTAAGCCATTTTAAAAGACTGTTTTAAGTCAAACAGAAGAACTTTCTGCCCCTGCCTGTTACACTCCATCTTTTGTTTTTCATTACACCTAATTGACAAAGTAAACTCACATTCATAATAACCGCTATTACAAATAATTGTTTTCTTTATGTTCCATTTCATGTCATGCCCATTTTAACCATAGTAAATTGCCTCTTGTAGCTTATGGCTATATTATGTTTGTTTATTTATTGATGTATTTAATAGATATATTCATAGCCTTGTCAGTGTATGGTATGGTTTTAATGAAGTGTTTGTGTTCAGTGATACTTCAGGTCCCTTGAGACTGTCTTCATATAGAGGAAAAAGGATTACTGTAACCCTGTCTTTCTTCCTGCAGGAAAAGCTACAAAAAACATCTCTGCCCTCTTGTAAAATATTAATGAGATAAAAATGAGTCAAAACACATAAAGAGCACTTTGCTAAATCTGCTTCCACAGACTTCCACATACATATACACAGACAGTGCTATGCAATATCTAACCTCCCTGCCACTTTTCACTTTGTGAAAGCCTCTTGCTGCTGTATTACTTGTTTGATCACAGAGACACTCTTTTACATTTAGCATCAAAGAGTTTCGAAGTGTCTCTCTCTTGCACTCTCTTTCGTACATCTATCTCATCCCCTTTTCACGTTTCAATTCCAATACCGTAACACTTTCGCATCCAGAAGGGTAAAAGGACGAATAAACTCTTGGTTTGTGAGCAAGTGATACATGAAAGGAAATAGTCTGTCGCATGCATGCACACACACACACACACACACAAAAGTGAGCAAATACAGAATAAGCTTTGTGTGATTTTTCTATTTACCATAATGGGTTCCTGCACTTTGTTTATGCTTAATATAAATAGCCTAATATACTGCTAAAACCCCAATTCACATCTTTCCTAACTGAATCCCTCTTTTATTCCATGGGCCACTTCGTTCACTTTGCTGTTAACCTCCATCAAAATATTATGATGCACCATTCTAATATGACTTTCGGAAAAAAAATAAACATCAAAAATGGCAAGTAATGAATAAACAGCAGTAGGAAGGAACAAAGCAAATACGGCCTTATTTGTATTCTGCGACACGCTCCTCCGATAGCCAGACAGTTAGAGTCCTGCTCCAGAATGCAAACTCCAATCATTACAGTCATCAACTGTGCTGTTCTTGCTCTCCTCTGCAGTGCGAGAAGCAAAGAGGTTTGCCCCACTGTATCACCTGGACAAATTGATAAGTGGCTAAAAGATGAACCTTCTCTCCCTGTGAGGTGCCCGTCTGTGGAGGACTGATAAGGCGAGATGCTCCTCAATTGGCAGTAAAGAGAAAATGGAAGTGACAATTTTCCGTAGCTGATTGTTTCATCAATATAAGAGTCGATATTTTCAAGTCCACCGATAAACAGTGTGCGATTTTTTTCGGAACAACTTCATTATTTTCGGTTAAAAATAAAGTGCAAAAGACTAAAAACTCTCCATTTATAGCTGTGGGATACGTCTAATGGAAAATTAGCATGTAAAATATATAGACATTGATTTGCAACACTGCATATGTTTTAGAGCACACAACATAATGTTAATTGAGAAACAAGATGGGTTTGATTATTTGTTGCATTATTGTAGCAGTTATAGTATAATAAAGACACTTTCACTTTAGATTACAGAGAAATCGAAGCATCGTGTTTATGATGTTTTGTTTATCTCACTAATTAGATCAGCATTTCAGGAGAAGTTTCAGCAGTTAGACACTTGCAAATGCTTTATTAAACTGAATAAAAGCTTACTCATAATCACGAGATCTAAAAATGGCTTTAAACATTATAACCATCATCCAGTCGAGGAACAACTGAACTCAAATAAACCGACTACCAATTAGTCCTCATTGCTACTTAAACTACAGACAGAAGATTTTCAATTTCCCACAGCCATTCAATTAGGTTTGCTGATACAGGCGAACTCTTGAGTGAGCCTGGTGTCTGTGGGACATGTGCATTGACGAGCTGCTGTGTTTTCACAGTAGTTTATGGAGATATCAAACATGTTGATGAGGCAGAAAGCACACTTTAATTCATTGCTAGCTGCTGATTTGCCTGCCAAGGCTATCGGCTCCACAAAACACCGACAGCTGCCAGACAATACTTAATCTTCCCAGAACTTGCTTCATCAACACTCTTACAGTATATGGCAAACGGAAAACAACATGGGGGCAGAACTTATATGAAATAACTTTGCTGACAGTAAACAAAGTCAAAGTTTCTTTCAGAAGTACAAACACAATTTTTTTTTTTTTAATTATAATAATGGACCATGAGTGGGAGACCGAACGACCTTCAGCAGTTCATATTTCGGCGCATTTCAAGGACAGCGCTGCATTGTTTTCATGCTTTTTAAAACAACAAAGAAAAAATGATGAAGGTCCTAAACGCTTGGATGTGAGACACATTCAGATAATGATTTATGGTCTACAGGTAACAAACCAAAGAGTACAATGCGAAGCACTTTACAGTACCGCCTAGTAGAATTTCTCATCTTTTCATTATGCACATAGACTTTGAGTGCATAAATATAAATATATAGGACATATAAAAGATGCTATGTGAAGTCAAGAAGATCAGATGCATTATAACGATCGTTGCAAATCTTTAAAAAATAAAACATAAAAGGAAGGCAGCTGCTTATCACATTGAGTATGATCTGTCATGTGAGCGGAATATGAGTAGCCACATCCTCAGGGAGGTCACAAGACAAAGACATTTGTATTTCGCCTTCGGCTGATGCTGATCAGTCAAAATGTTATCTAAACAGCCCTCTGTGACATTACCACTACTCCACCTTGAGCCAATGTCCACTAGATGTTATTTACGAAGATCTTTTCTGCAGACCAAAGCAAAGCTGAGAGATGCAATTTTCTTTCCAATTTTGTAATTTGCTTTGTCAACAGAACGAATAGGTGCTTTTTTCAGGGGAAAGTGGGGTGCAAAATGTGACGAAACGGAACGCGCCTTTGTGTCTTCTCTCCACCGCCAACTGGAAAACTGAAGAAGAAAGTCAAGCAATCACAAAAGCATCTACACTCCGATGGTTTGTTACCCTTTACTGGTAATTAGATCACCATTACCTGAAGGGGTCAAGCTGATTATATGAAGTACATCTATATCTATCTACCTATCTATCTATCTATCTATCTATCTATCTATCTATCTATCTATCTATCTATCTATCTATCTATCTATCTATCTATCTATCTATCTATCTATCTATCTATCTATCTATCTATCTATCTATCTATCTATCTATCTATCTATCTATCTATCTATCTATCTATCTATATATATAATTTTTATTTTTTTGCTTTTTTTTGTTGCTTTTTTTGTTGCAATTTGAGTGTAAAATGACAGGAAAACCATAAACTACAATTTCCACAAGAAAAATATCAGAACTGAGTGGAACCATCTGGTTCCAGAAGTAAATAATAATAATAATAATAATAATAATAATAATAAAAAAATCCAATTCATTCTCTCCACAGAGAATTTGGACATATAAACGTCTCAATTTAGACCATTAGGGAATTATTCTACAAAATAGCTAGCAACAAGTGACTGTCAAAAACCCAGATTCATTCACAAATTAAACAAGTGACTGTGTTTATGAGTAAGTCTCTGTATCATACGGCCAACTGATTAACATTAACGTTGACTTCCATTCATATGAACAGAATGTGTGAAGTTTGGATGTTTTAAAGACACTTATTATTCTTATACACTATCATCTAAAATATATATGTTTTTTTAAAGAAATTTGGATGCATGAATGCATTAAACCAATTGTAATGTCACAAAAAATTATTTTCTAAATAATGCTGTTCTTTTTTTAATATAAATATTAAGCTGCACAACTGTTTGTAACACTGGCAGTAATCAGAAATATTACTTGAGCAGCATTAATTCTGAAGGATCATGTGACACTGAATATCTCAATATTACTGTTTTTTTTTAATGAAATATATGTTGCCCTGATGATCATAAGCATAATTAAAAACATAAAAAAATAAAATAAAAAAAATCTCAAACTTTTGAATGTTAGTGTACAGTACCTTTTTACTTGCCTGTTATGTTTCTCCAGAGATAAAATAAAAACTCTTTATTGTTTACTGTTAATTGTTTTTTTATCCTTTAAGGAGAACAAATAGAGCTGGAAAAGCAACATACAAAAGTGGCATTGCGACATCTCAAGGGACATAAAGAGATTCTCGAGAGATGATGAGAGCGGATTGGGTCAATAGGGTTATATCTAGACATGCTGCTCCATGTAAGTGACTGCAGGTATTCTGTGTGTGTATGACCTGCCTCTCCTCTTGCACATGTTCTTACTCTAACAAGCAGAGATAGCGTGTGAACAAGGGTTCGGGCTTTGTAGCCTGAGCAGTGAGCTGATAACAATCCCACTCGTTGATGATGTTTACGGCATACAGCTTAGTTAAGCAGTTTCAGATACAGTTGCTTTTCAAAGCAGACTTAGAAAAGACAAGAGATATGCTCCCTGATTTGCTCTAACCCCCATCACCCCCAATCAGCTGTTTCCATGGTTACTGCTGCTGCCACATTCCACAAGTCTTCATGTTAGATCTGACATGTTTCATTCACAAAAGACATCCGTCATTTCTAAATGAACACTTTACATTTTCCAGCAAACAGGAATATGATCAGACGCGTGGACAGCGATGTGCATGAAAAGATCACAACGTATGATTAATTACTTTTGAACTCTTGAGATTGAGTGTGGAGTTCTCATGATGCCATAAGTGTGTTGTTGATGAGGGAACATTTCTAAAGGAAACTGATTCACTATGAACCTGACAGTAAAATAATCAACATTTTCATAATTGGCACAAATGAATGAAAGGAGAGGAAGGGTGTTTATACCTTTTTATGAAATGCATTAATTGTTTATTTGAATTCCAGTTCAATTATCAGGACAAAATATGCTGATTAGAATTTTTTTTCTTTACCTTTGATAGAACATGTGTATTTAACAAAAGCAATTAAACACTGCTATTTCCTATATAACACCTTTCACACTCATATAGTGCACAACAACAGGTTTTTCCACCTAAGGTATCGTATGTGGTTCTGAACATGTGATGCTTTTCTTAGATCTCTTCATAGCAACACCCCTGTTGTATTGTCTCTGAGCAGCCTCTCACTGAAAGTGACACTGGCGCTGTGCCATAATTTGTTCCGCTGGACTTTAAATATCAATTGGCATAATGTCAAGCCATTTAGGGCTGTCATTCTTAATAGGCTTGTCTGCAAACAAAGCGGTCATTAGGGATAAGAACTACTCAAAGTGATGCAGTGTTCCTAAATTATGGATACATTGATTTGGTCGGTGACAGAAGCATAAGACTATGCCAGGCTAGAAACCGATTTTTCTGACTTCACCTGCCCCTCTAAACAGACCTGATAATCACTGAGTTAGGGATTTCACTAGTTCACGCTTACATATAATTAGCTGAGGTATGGTATGCGTATTTGGCGTGCTGTCCGGGGAAGGGCTCCGAGCTCGGGAATGGCCCGAACCTAGAGTACCCCCCCTTCCCCGTATATTATAAAGTGAACTTAATGTGAGGAGATGGGGTGGAGGAGGGATGCTGATAAACCGTCAATGGATAGAGGTAAGTCAGCGATATTTATACTATGGGATCGATTACTTGATTGTGGTCCACCTGTGATGATTAGGCTAAGTATCTGACGCGCTCCTCCCGAATCTTCATTGATAATTACATAACATAAACATGAAAATGCTTTCATTTTTTGTGAATTGCAAATGAAGCAGCTAAACAGTTGTAAGATGAAACTGATGATTAGAGAGCACCAGGTAGGCTGACAGAACTACTCAGTATGCAGATTTGCATACAATATTTGGAGTACATGCTAAAGTAATTAAAATGATTTGAAGTGCTTTACAAAGAGATTAGCAAACACTCATTAACTCCTCGATAAGATGGACAGCTCTCTCCATTCAACAAGCCAAGAAGCATCGCTGTGTAATCGCCAAACAAACAGCTGGAAATCACAAATTAGACAAAGTTTCTTTCTCATTAAGTGTGGAACTGATGCAACACAGCTTTTCAGTGTCACAATGTCACTTTTATGACCTCAGAATAAATTTACCAATCACTCAAGCTTAAAGGAGCAGCTATGAATTGACGAAGACTTGGTTGTTGCAGTAGATGAGAACGTAAATAATGGAGTTCGATGGGAGAAGTGAATTAGGAAATGTGTATTTCAATTATGTAGCATTCAAACAAAAGATGGCACTAGCAACCCCAAGGTCATGGGTATGATTCCCAGGGAACTTGTAAAAATGTCTCCTTTGAATCCAATGTAAATAGCTTTGGATGAAGGCGTGTGCCAAATGCATGAATGTGAAATGTCATTACTGCTCCTCATTAATGCATTTATATATATGTGGGTAAAGCCAACCAAATTCCCACTCGCCAGCATAAAGCCGTTTAACACCGTGACCTGTTTGAATTTGCCAAGGTGCTTCACAGTCAGACTTCCCTACGATCCATAACTGCTTTCATCTCTCCTCTTTTTGACTTTGATACAGTAACTTTAAAAGACAGATTTGTAGGTCTTCAGTTGCACCACCCTGGATCATCCGTTTCACAATGCATTTGGAAGAACTCTCTGAAAATCAATGATAGAATGCCATTTCTTGATTATCAGCTATCCAAGCTTCCAGCTAGAGAATCACAACTTTTTCTCTACAAAAGGAAAAGGCTGAATAAAACAGCCAGAGAATCAAAGTCCGAGTAGTGAATACTCTGCACTTCAAGTGTCAAAAATATCAGAAAGAACTCTGCAAAAAACCTTTTACTTTGCCTCAACCGAGTTATCAAAGAATTCAAAAGTCCTCTCATGGAAAGACCTGACATCTAGAACTGAGAACTAAAGCTTTTCCCCTTTAGCCTAAATGTTGGTACATTTTAGTGGATATTCAGGTAGGTCATTTTAACCTGTCTGATGGCTACTAAGAATTGTTAGGTTGTTCTAAGACTGATCATGTCATGACTGTTCTAAGACTCTTTCCAGAGCACTTAAAATGTTTTTCCCACACAGGTCTTAAAATCACAGCAGGACTCAAATCACATGAATTACCTCGGGAATGAACAGAAAAGACATTCAGTGGCTTCACAGCATGTTGTAAACACTCAGCTGTAGTGATCTCAAATTGTATCTTGACAAAGCCATGCTTTGACTCTTTGCACCCCTACTTGTTCAGCAAATTTGATAATTTAATCACTGGAAAAAAAAACATTTGCCACAGGACCAGTCAAGTTGTCCTCTTAACTACTCGCAGAAAGGATTTTGGGTTACACATCCATTCAGATAAAAATCTTTTAGTAAATGGTACCTTTTGGAGCTGTGAGTGATGAAACGGTCCCCGTTTCCTTCCTTTCGTTCAGAATGTCATTACTAGAAGCATTTTCTCTAAATACAAAAAGTAAAATAAGCCAAATGGAGAGGAATCACATGAATATTACATTGGCATTTTCAGCAGACATTGATGGATGCATAATAAGTTGATGATTTGTTTAGGCTGAATCATGCAGAGAAGTGTCAGGAAACAACAGTCTAGTGAATAGTTGAATATAATGGATTTGATGCCCGATGGCCATGAGCAACATTGCTGAAGCAGACAGGTGCACTCTCTATTTCTGTGAGGCATCTATAAATCAAAGCTGTAATAAATCCCTCTGTAACTGCTTTTGTATTTACACATATTGCCTTGTGGTTGGGATTTTGTTATATACCACTATGGCAGCATTACTAGATCATATATATTATATATATATATATATATATATATATATATATATATATATATATATATTTTTTTATTTTATTTTATTTTTTTTTGGAGAGAGTAAACTGATGAAACTGATGAAAGTTAATGAGAGAAAATAAAAGCTTAGCTGTACATTTACATTACATTTTTTTTTTCTGGGGTTTTACTTGTAGACTAGCAATGTGCGCAAGTAAAAAATAATTTGTTTTGTGATTTCATGATTTCATGGAGACTTTAATTTAGTGTAATTAAATATGAATTATAAATAATTTTGTAAAAAAATAAAATTTACAAAAAGAACTGTAAATATATTCTATCACTATTTTGGGTGATAATTTTATAATGTTTTTGAAAGAATCACGTATGCTGACCAAGGCTGCATTTATTTGATGAAAAATCGATTCATATTGTGAATATATTATTACAATTTAAAAATTGTGATTTAAAACTTTTTTCAGCAGTTAACTGTGATTAGTCAGATTAGTTATTTGGCAAATGTATGTAAATAAAAAAAAAAAAAAAGTTTACACTAAAAAGACGAGAAAAAGGAAAGTAATTTGTGAATGATCAATTATTATTATTATTTATTTATTTTTTACAGAAAAGGGTGCACTGTGGATAACAAAGCTCCTCTCACTGAAGGTACAGCTTGAGGGGGAGGTCACTCCAAATGATCACATTTCCTGACTGATTTCTGTACAGACCCTGGTTACTGAATTGCGGGGGAGGCAGTCACCGACTGCAATTTTCCCCAGAACACACAATTACATCTTCTTGAGGTGAATGCAAAGTGACTTTTGGAAATAATACTTCCAGTCTCACCCTCCCTGAGCTTTTCAGTAAATACAGAGGCTTACATGCAAAGAAGAATAAAAGTCCAATAGAAATGGCCTCAGCATACTTTCATCTGCCATCAGGGAGATTGGCCAGTTTATTTAGCTGGAGCAGTTTTGATTCCTCATGAATCTGCACATCTTGCTTGACAGCATATGCTGTGCAGAAAGTGGGTCATGTAGGGAGGTCTGGGCTGAATGGCAAGCCTGTCACAGATTAAAACATGTGGCTGGACAAAAATAATGCAAATTCGTGCCCTGCAGCTGCCAGCCTTTTTTAATATGAGCTGAGGTTTTTTGGCAGTCCTTCGATAATTGCCAGGAAGATCGCTAGGGAAGATTTGCTACATTATCATTAGCTGGAATACATTTACGTAGACTCTGTGCACTGTTTTCTGGTGACCAGAGTAAAAGTGTGCATGTACCAATCAACGTCAAGGTTAATGAGACAACTAGAAAAAAATAAATAAAATAACGGGAAGTCTCTAAAATTCAACCCGTTTTGAGCAAAACACATGAGAAACACAGTTTCTTCCTTGTTTACGCGTCTGAATTTTCTAAACTTAACCCCGAGGATCAATGCACTCTGATCGGAATGACCTTCCAGGGCATCTGCATGTTTTATTCTCCATCTGCGTTCACATTATGCTCTATTTCAGACATGGCTGGGCATTCATCTGCTTTCAACTGCTGGCCAATTTAACGCAATTTCCAGATCAAAAATAACCTTGGGGGGATTGCGTTACACCACTCTCAATCCTCGCCTGTAGCCATGGCGGAGCCCGAAAGTACACTATCACAGAACCCAAATAAAGCATTAATTGCAAAATGGATTTGCTTTAGATTTGCTGATTTGAAAAAAAAATGTGTGACTCTGTGTAGACAGTAAAGGGTACAGAGGTTTAACACCCATGTCTGGAGAAAAGAAATAGAGTGAAATAAGAGTGTGATAATGAAACAATACTGCATTAGTCCATATGGCAAAATGTGTTACTGAAAATGGTTATAATATATTCTATATACTTATAAGTATTTAAAAAGTAACACTGGATAAATAGGTTATAATTTTTGCAGAAACACTTAATTTTGAAGGAAATTTGTATTTAGTTGAATATTTTCCTCTCTCTCCAGCAGAAGACGTCTAAATTAATCTATCTATCTATCTATCTATCTATCTATCTATCTATCTATCTATCTATCTATCTATCTATCTATCTATCTATCTATCATCTATCTATCTATCATCTATCTATCTATCTATCTATCTATCTATCTATCTATCTATCTATCTATCTATCTATCTATCTATCTATCTACCCACATGCTGAGAAAGATATCACTTATACACTTGTTACATAATATATGTTTGAGTTGTATACAGGATATTGATTTTCTGAGAGAAAATGCACTACTGTATAACAGAGTCAATCATTATTGTATTGTTAACCATTTTATATGTATTATTTACCAATAAGTATTTATTTTTGCTGTCGTTTATTACCCTTATATATATGTTTTAAGAATATTAGTGTCAATAAAATCCAAATTGTGGAAATAAATGTACTGTATGTACAGTAAGTTCTAAGAATTGAATACACTAATTGATTTGATTAATATACAATATAAACATATGCATGTTGCAAAGGACTGTATCACTTCTGATAATAAGAGCGATTATTTATTTGCCAGGTGAAGGTTTAAGCTACAAGCCAGGAGTGTTTCGATTTTCAAACAACATTAGAAGGTAATATTACACTCTGAAATATTGATTCATAACTCAGCAGTATGAGAGATTAAAGCTGGATTCTTTTGATGAGGGTGACTATGAAAAACAGAAACTCAGAACGCATTTAGAACAGCCTCCTCTATGTCAAGTTATTATCAGCTTGGGCTTTTTTACTACACATGACACACATAGAACGAAAGATCAGAACTGCCAAACCAGCGGTTCACCTTTAACTAGCACACACTGATGAATGTGCCAGGTAAACTAAAGATTGCCATATAAGAGGAAAGATTGAGAAGATGAAGCAGAAACATTGTAATGCATCTGCATTCCTATACTTCAGTTGGAATAAGGCTATGTGTGATTGTGGTGTGATTAGC